>NW_023330329.1:0-18650 GCF_011100685.1 Canis lupus familiaris
TTGAACGCCTTGTCCAAAACATCTTACTTCTGAGAGTTGAGCTCACCCTCAGTCCCTCACAGTTCCACACTGCCTGCAGAGTGAGTTTCGCACGTCTTCACCAGAGACGTTTGCCAGAGGCTTCTGAGACGCAAGTTAACAATGCAGACCTGGAGGGTATCTCCAGGTGCAGTAGAGTGGTAATCTGGGAACCTCCTGTCTCAGAATACTGCTACCTTCACCCTGCCATAAGAATGCAGCTAGTTGACAGCTGGCTTCAAGGCATGCTTCCCTGTGAGAGCTAAGGACAGGGCACAACCCTCCCGCATCCTGCTTGACTGTAGAAGGAGCTGCTAACGTCCTCATGTTAGTGGCAGGGAAAGGTTGTGAGAAAAGCATGTGGAATCGTTGTGCCTGAACCCACGTGTATCTGAGTTGAATACAGCGATTTCCAAAGTCCTTCTTCATCAGAGTGTAGCTAGGTTCCCACTCGCATGTCCGAGTGGGTAGCAGACATCTGCCTCCCATGCATACCACTTCTGAGAGTTGAGCTTATGGCCTGTAACCCTACCTCCTGCCTGCAGCTACCTTTCGCTTCCAAAAGGCCTAGGCTCGCTGCTTCACCGAAGTGTTGGGAGAGGTAACTGGAATCTCCCGGCACACAAGACTAGTGCCTCCAAGCTCAATCCAGCGATTTCCCAGTAATTCCTGGGGTAGACTGGTGCTACATACTAAGTTCCATATGTGAGAAGGTAGCTGAACGCCTTGTCCAAAATCATCTTACTTCTGAGAGTTGAGCTCACCCTCAGTCCCTCACAGTTCCACACTGCCTGCAGAGTGAGTTTCGCACGTCTTCACCAGAGACTTTGCCAGAGGCTCTGAGACGCAAGTTAACAATGCAGACCTGGAGGGTATCTCCAGGTGCAGTAGAGTGGTAATCTGGGAACCTCCTGTACTCAGAATACTGCTACCTTCACACTGTCATAAGAATGCAGCTAGTTGAGAGCTGGCTTCAGGCATGCTTCCCTGTGAGAGCTGAGGACAGGGCAGAACCCTCCCGCATCCTGCCTGACTGTAGACTCCTGCTAACCTCCTTATGTTAGTGGCTGGGATAGGTTGTGGGAAAAGCATGTGTAAGCATTGGGCCTGAACTCCCGTGTATCTGAGTTGAATACAGCGATTTCCAAATCCTTCTTCAATAGAGTGTAGCTAGGTTCCAACTCCATGTCCGAGTGGGTAGCAGACATCTGCCTCCCATGCATACACTTCTGAGAGTTGAGCTTATGGCCTGTAACCCTACATCCTGCCTGCTGCTACCTTTCGCTTCCAAAAGGCCTAGGCTCGCTGCTTGACGCAAGTGTTGGGAGAGGTAACTGGAATCTCCCGGCACACAAGACGACGGCCTCCAAGCTCAATCAAGCGATTTCCTAGTAATTCCTGGGGTAGACTGGTGCTACATACTAAGTTCCATAGTGAGAGGTAGTGAACGCCTTGTCCAAAACATCTTACTTCTGAGAGTTGAGCTCACCCTCAGTCCCTCACAGTTCCACACTGCCTGCAGAGTGAGTTTCGCACGTCTTCACCAGAGACGTTTGCCAGAGGCTTCTGAGACGCAAGTTAACAATGCAGACCTGGAGGGTATCTCCAGGTGCAGTAGAGTGGTAATCTGGGAACCTCCTGTCTCAGAATACTGCTACCTTCACACCCTGTCATAAGAATGCAGCTAGTTGAGAGCTGGCTTCTAGGCATGCTTCCCTGTGAGAGCTGAGGACAGGGCAGAACCCTCCCGCATCCTGCCTGACTGTAGACGACGCTAACATCCTATGTTAGTGGCTGGGAGGTTGTGGGAAAAGCATGTGTAAGCATTGGGCCTGAACTCCCGTGTATCTGAGTTGAATACAGCGATTTCCAATCCTTCTTCAATAGAGTGTAGCTAGGTTCCAACTCCCATGTCCGAGTGGGTAGCAGACATCTGCCTCCCTGCATACACACTTCTGAGAGTTGAGCTTGGCCTGTAACCTCCCTACAGCCTGGTTCCTTTCCTTCTAAAAGGCCTAGGCTCGCTGTTGACGAAGTGTTGGGAGAGGTAATGGAATCTCCCGGCACACAAGACTAGTGCCTCCAAGCTCAATCAGCGATTTCCTAGTAATTCCTGGGTAGACTGGTGCTACATACTAAGTTCCATAGTGAGAAGGTAGCTGAACGCCTTGTCCAAAAGCATCTTACTTCTGAGAGTTGAGCTCACCCTCAGTCCCTCACAGTTCCACACTGCCTGCAGAGTGAGTTTCGCTCTTCACCAGAGACGTTTGCCAGAGGCTCTGAGACGCAAGTTAACAATGCAGACCTGGAGGGTATCTCCAGGTGCAGTAGAGTGGTAATCTGGGAACCTCCTGTCTCAGAATACTGCTACCTTCACCCTGCCATAAGAATGCAGCTAGTTGACAGCTGGCTTCAAGGCATGCTTCCCTGTGAGAGCTAAGGACAGGGCACAACCCTCCCGCATCCTGCTTGACTGTAGAAGGAGCTGCTAACGTCCTCATGTTAGTGGCAGGGAAAGGTTGTGAGAAAAGCATGTGGAATCGTTGTGCCTGAACCCACGTGTATCTGAGTTGAATACAGCGATTTCCAAAGTCCTTCTTCATCAGAGTGTAGCTAGGTTCCCACTCGCATGTCCGAGTGGGTAGCAGACATCTGCCTCCCATGCATACCACTTCTGAGAGTTGAGCTTATGGCCTGTAACCCTACCTCCTGCCTGCAGCTACCTTTCGCTTCCAAAAGGCCTAGGCTCGCTGCTTCACCGAAGTGTTGGGAGAGGTAACTGGAATCTCCCGGCACACAAGACTAGTGCCTCCAAGCTCAATCCAGCGATTTCCCAGTAATTCCTGGGGTAGACTGGTGCTACATACTAAGTTCCATATGTGAGAAGGTAGCTGAACGCCTTGTCCAAAATCATCTTACTGCTGAGAGTTGAGCTCACCCTCAGTCCCTCACAGTTCCACACTGCCTGCAGAGTGAGTTTCCACGTCTTCACCAGAGACTTTGCCAGAGGCTCTGAGACGCAAGTTAACAATGCAGACCTGGAGGGTATCTCCAGGTGCAGTAGAGTGGTAATCTGGGAACCTCCTTACTCAGAATACTGCTACCTTCACACTGTCATAAGAATGCAGCTAGTTGAGAGCTGGCTTCTAGGCATGCTTCCCTGTGAGAGCTGAGGACAGGGCAGAACCCTCCCGCATCCTGCCTGACTGTAGACATACCTGCTAACCTCCTTATGTTAGTGGCTGGGATAGGTTGTGGGAAAAGCATGTGTAAGCATTGGGCCTGAACTCCCGTGTATCTGAGTTGAATACAGCGATTTCCAACATCCTTCTTCAATAGGAGTGTAGCTAGGTTCCAACTCCCATGTCCGAGTGGGTAGCAGACATCTGCCTCCCATGCATACACACTTCTGAGAGTTGAGCTTATGGCCTATAAGCCCACATCCTGCCTGCCGCTACCTTTCGCTTCCAAAAGGCCTAGGCTCGCTGCTTGACGCAAGTGTTGGGAGAGGTAATTGGAATCTCCCGGCACACAAGACGAGTGCCTCCAAGCTCAATCAAGCGATTTCCTAGTAATTCCTGGGGTAGACTGGTGCTACATACTAAGTTCCATACGTGAGAGGTAGTGAACGCCTTGTCCAAAACATCTTACTTCTGAGAGTTGAGCTCACCCTCAGTCCCTCACAGTTCCACACTGCCTGCAGAGTGAGTTTCGCACGTCTTCACCAGAGACGTTTGCCAGAGGCTTCTGAGACGCAAGTTAACAATGCAGACCTGGAGGGTATCTCCAGGTGCAGTAGAGTGGTAATCTGGGAACCTCCTGTCTCAGAATACTGCTACCTTCACCCTGCCATAAGAATGCAGCTAGTTGAGCTGGCTTCAAGGCATGCTTCCCTGTGAGGCTAGGACAGGGCACAACCCCCCCTCCTGCTGACTGTAGGGAGCTGCTAACGTCCTATGTTAGTGGCAGGAGGTTGCGGGAAAAGCATGTAGCATTGGCCTGAACCCGTGTATCTGAGTTGAATACAGCGATTTCCAATCCTTCTTCAATCAGAGTGTAGCTAGGTTCCACTCCATGTCAGTGGGTAGCAGACATCTGCCTCCCATGCATACACTTCTGAGAGTTGAGCTTATGGCCTGTACCTCCCCTCCTGCCTGCTACCTTTCCTTCTAAAAGGCCTAGGCTCGCTGTTTGACGGAAGTGTTGGGAGAGGTAACTGGAATCTCCCGGCACACAAGACTAGTGCCTCCAAGCTCAATCCAGCGATTTCCCAGTAATTCCTGGGTAGACTGGTGCTACATACTAAGTTCCATACGTGAGAAGGTAGCTGAACGCCTTGTCCAAAACATCTTACTTCTGAGAGTTGAGCTCACCCTCAGTCCCTCACAGTTCCACACTGCCTGCAGAGTGAGTTTCGCACGTCTTCACCAGAGACTTTGCCAGAGGCTTCTGAGACGCAAGTTAACAATGCAGACCTGGAGGGTATCTCCAGGTGCAGTAGAGTGGTAATCTGGAACCTCCTTACTCAGAATACTGCTACCTTCACACTGCATAGAATGCAGCTAGTTGAGAGCTGGCTTCTAGGCATGCTTCCCTGTGAGAGCTGAGGACAGGGCAGAACCCTCCCGCATCCTGCCTGACTGTAGACGTACTGCTAACCTCCTTGTTAGTGGCTGGGATAGGTTGTGGGAAAAGCATGTGTAAGCATTGGGCCTGAACTCCCGTGTATCTGAGTTGAATACAGCGATTTCCAACATCCTTCTTCAATAGGAGTGTAGCTAGGTTCCAACTCCCATGTCCGAGTGGGTAGCAGACATCTGCCTCCCATGCATACACACTTCTGAGAGTTGAGCTTATGGCCTGTAACCCTACATCCTGCCTGCGCTACCTTTCGCTTCCAAAAGGCCTAGGCTCGCTGCTTGACGCAGTGTTGGGAGAGGTAACTGGAATCTCCCGGCACACAAGACGAGTGCCTCCAAGCTCAATCAAGCGATTTCCTAATTCCTGGGGTAGACTGGTGCTACATACTAAGTTCCATACGTGAGAGGTAGCTGAACGCCTTGTCCAAAACATCTTACTTCTGAGAGTTGAGCTCACCCTCAGTCCCTCACAGTTCCACACTGCCTGCAGAGTGAGTTTCGCACGTCTTCACCAGAGACGTTTGCCAGAGGCTTCTGAGACGCAAGTTAACAATGCAGACCTGGAGGGTATCTCCAGGTGCAGTAGAGTGGTAATCTGGGAACCTCCTGTCTCAGAATACTGCTACCTTCACCCTGCCATAAATGCAGCTAGTTGACAGCTGGCTTCAAGCATGCTTCCCTGTGAGAGCTAAGGACAGGGCACAACCCTCCCGCATCCTGCTTGACTGTAGAAGGAGCTGCTAACGTCCTCATGTTAGTGGCAGGGAAAGGTTGTGAGAAAAGCATGTGGAATCGTTGTGCCTGAACCCACGTGTATCTGAGTTGAATACAGCGATTTCCAAAGTCCTTCTTCATCAGAGTGTAGCTAGGTTCCCACTCGCATGTCCGAGTGGGTAGCAGACATCTGCCTCCCATGCATACCACTTCTGAGAGTTGAGCTTATGGCCTGTAACCCTACCTCCTCTGCCTGCACTTTCGCTTCCAAAAGGCCTAGGCTCGCTGCTTCCCAGAAGTGTTGGGAGAGGTAACTGGAATCTCCCGGCACACAAGACTAGTGCCTCCAAGCTCAATCCAGCGATTTCCCAGTAATTCCTGGGGTAGACTGGTGCTACATACTAAGTTCCATATGAGAGAAAGTAGCTGAACGCCTTGTCCAAAATCATCTTACTTCTGAGAGTTGAGCTCACCCTCAGTCCCTCACAGTTCCACACTGCCTGCAGAGTGAGTTTCGCACGTCTTCACCAGAGACGTTTGCCAGAGGCTTCTGAGACGCAAGTTAACAATGCAGACCTGGAGGGTATCTCCAGGTGCAGTAGAGTGGTAATCTGGAACCTCCTTACTCAGAATACTGCTACCTTCACACTGCCATAAAATGCAGCTAGTTGAGAGCTGGCTTCAGGCATGCTTCCCTGTGAGAGCTGAGGACAGGGCAGAACCCTCCCGCATCCTGCCTGACTGTAGAGTACTGCTAACTCCTTATGTTAGTGGCTGGGATAGGTTGTGGGAAAAGCATGTGTAAGCATGGGCCTGAACTCCCGTGTATCTGAGTTGAATACAGCGATTTCCAAATCCTTCTTCAATAGAGTGTAGCTAGGTTCCAACTCCCATGTCCGAGTGGGTAGCAGACATCTGCCTCCCATGCATACACACTTCTGAGAGTTGAGCTTATGGCCTGTACCCCATCCAGCCTGCTGCTACCTTTCGCTTCCAAAAGGCCTAGGCTCGCTGTTTGACGGAAGTGTTGGGAGAGGTAATTGGAATCTCCCGGCACACAAGACGAGTGCCTCCAAGCTCAATCATCAGCGATTTCCTAGTAATTCCTGTGGTAGACTGGTGCTACATACTAAGTTCCATACGTGAGAAGGTAGTGAACGCCTTGTCCAAAACATCTTACTTCTGAGAGTTGAGCTCACCCTCAGTCCCTCACAGTTCCACACTGCCTGCAGAGTGAGTTTCACGTCTTCACCAGAGACGTTTGCCAGAGGCTTCTGAGACGCAAGTTAACAATGCAGACCTGGAGGGTATCTCCAGGTGCAGTAGAGTGGTAATCTGGAACCTCCTGACTCAGAATACTGCTACCTTCACACTGCCATAGAATGCAGCTAGTTGACAGCTGGCTTCAAGACATGCTTCCCTGTGAGAGCTGAGGACAGGGCAGAACCCTCCCGCATCCTGCCTGACTGTAGGGTAGCTGCTAACATCCTATGTTAGTGGCTGGGAGGTTGCGGGAAAAGCATGTGTAGCATGGGCCTGAACTCCCGTGTATCTGAGTTGAATACAGCGATTTCCAATGGCCTTCTTCCAATCAGAGTGTAGCTAGGTTCCAACTCCCATGTCCGAGTGGGTAGCAGACATCTGCCTCCCATGCATACACACTTCTGAGAGTTGAGCTTATGGCCTGTACCTCCCATCCCCTGCTGGTACCTTTCTTCTAAAAGGCCTAGGCTCGCTGTTTGACGGAAGTGTGGGAGAGGTAATTGGAATCTCCCGGCACACAAGACTAGTGCCTCCAAGCTCAATCAGCGATTTCCTAGTAATTCCTGTGGTAGACTGGTGCTACATACTAAGTTCCATACGTGAGAGGTAGCTGAACGCCTTGTCCAAAACATCTTACTTCTGAGAGTTGAGCTCACCCTCAGTCCCTCACAGTTCCACACTGCCTGCAGAGTGAGTTTCGCAGTCTTCACCAGAGACGTTTGCCAGAGGCTTCTGAGACGCAAGTTAACAATGCAGACCTGGAGGGTATCTCCAGGTGCAGTAGAGTGGTAATCTGGAACCTCCGACTCAGAATACTGCTACCTTCACACTGCCATAGGAATGCAGCTAGTTGACAGCTGGCTTCAAGACATGCTTCCCTGTGAGAGCTGAGGACAGGGCAGAACCCTCCCGCATCCTGCCTGACTGTAGAGAGTACTGCTAACATCCTTGTTAGTGGCTGGGAAGGTTGTGGGAAAAGCATGTGTGAGCATGGGCCTGAACTCCCGTGTATCTGAGTTGAATACAGCGATTTCCAATCCTTCTTCAATCAGGTGTAGCTAGGTTCCAACTCCCATGTCCGAGTGGGTAGCAGACATCTGCCTCCCATGCATACACACTTCTGAGAGTTGAGCTTATGGCCTGTACCCCACATCCAGCCTGCTGGTACCTTGCTTCTAAAAGGCCTAGGCTCGCTGTTTGACGGAAGTGTGGGAGAGGTAATTGGAATCTCCCGGCACACAAGACGAGTGCCTCCAAGCTCAATCAGCGATTTCCTAGTAATTCCTGTGGTAGACTGGTGCTACATACTAAGTTCCATACGTGAGAGGTAGCTGAACGCCTTGTCCAAAACATCTTACTTCTGAGAGTTGAGCTCACCCTCAGTCCCTCACAGTTCCACACTGCCTGCAGAGTGAGTTTCGCACGTCTTCAACAGAGACGTTTGCCAGAGGCTTCTGAGACGCAAGTTAACAATGCAGACCTGGAGGGTATCTCCAGGTGCAGTAGAGTGGTAATCTTGGAACCTCCTGACTCAGAATACTGCTACCTTCTCACTGCCATAGGAATGCAGCTAGTTGACAGCTGGCTTCAAGACATGCTTCCCTGTGAGAGCTGAGGACAGGGCAGAACCCTCCCGCATCCTGCCTGACTGTAGGGGTAGCTGCTAACATCCTATGTTAGTGGCTGGGAGAGGTTGCGGGAAAAGCATGTGTGAGCACTGGGCCTGAACTCCCGTGTATCTGAGTTGAATACAGCGATTTCCAACGGCTTTCCTCAACAGAGTGTAGCTAGGTTCCAACTCCGTCGAGTGGGTAGCAGACATCTGCCTCCCATGCATACACACTTCTGAGAGTTGAGCTTATGGCCTGTACCTCCACATCCAGCCTGCTGGTACCCTTGGCTTCTAAAAGGCCTAGGCTCGCTGTTTGACGGAAGTGCTGGGAGAGGTAATTGGAATCACCCGGCACACAAGACTAGTGCCTCCAAGCTCAGTTCAGCGATTTCCTAGTAATTCCGTGGTAGACTGGTGCTACATACTAAGTTCCATACGTGAGAGGTAGCTGAACGCCTTGTCCAAAACATCTTACTTCTGAGAGTTGAGCTCACCTCAGTCCCTCACAGTTCCACACTGCCTGCAGAGTGAGTTTCGCAGTCTTCACCAGAGACGTTTGCCAGAGGCTTCTGAGACGCAGTAACAATGCAGACCTGGAGGGTATCTCCAGGTGCAGTAGACTGGTAATCTTGGAACCTCCTGACTCAGAATACTGCTACCTTCTCACTGCCATAGGAATGCAGCTAGTTGACAGCTGCTGCTTCAAGACATGCTTCCCTGTGAGAGCTGAGGACAGGGCAGAACCCTCCCGCATCCTGCCTGACTGTAGGAGTAGCTGCTAACATCCTAATGTTAGTGGCTGGGAGAGGTTGCGGGAAAAGCATGTGTGAGCACTGGGCCTGAACTCCCGTGTATCTGAGTTGAATACAGCGATTTCCAACGGCTTTCCTCAACCAGAGTGTAGCTAGGTTCCAAATCCCATGTACGTGGGTAGCAGACATCTGCCTCCCATGCATACACACTTCTGAGAGTTGAGCTTATGGCCTGTACCTCCACATCCAGCCTGCTGGTACCCTTGGCTTCTAAAAGGCCTAGGCTCGCTGTTTGACGGAAGTGCTGGGAGAGGTAATGGAATCTGGCCCGGCACACAAGACGAGTGCCTCCAAGCATTCACGATTTCCCAGTAATTCTGTGGTAGACTGGTGCTACATACTAAGTTCCATATGTGAGAGGTAGCTGAACGCCTTGTCCAAAAGCATCTTACTTCTGAGAGTTGAGCTCACCCAGTCCCTCACAGTTCCACACTGCCTGCAGAGTGAGTTTCACACTCTTCACCAGAGACGTTGCCAGAGGCTTCTGAGACAAGTTAACAATGCAGACCTGGAGGGTATCTCCAGGTGCAGTAGAGTGGTAATCTTGGAACCTCCTGACTCAGAGTACTGCTACCTTCTCACTGCCATAGGAATGCAGCTAGTTGACAGCTGGCTTCAAGACATGCTTCCCTGTGAGAGCTGAGGACAGGGCAGAACCCTCCCGCATCCTGCCTGACTGTAGGAGTAGCTGCTAACATCCTATGTTAGTGGCTGGGAGAGGTTGCGGGAAAAGCATGTGTGAGCACTGGGCCTGAACTCCCGTGTATCTGAGTTGAATACAGCGATTTCCAATGGCTTCTTCAATCACAGTGTAGCTAGGTTCCAACTCCATGTCCGAGTGGGTAGCAGACATCTGCCTCCCATGCATACACACTTCTGAGAGTTGAGCTTATGGCCTGTACCTCCACATCCAGCCTGCTGGTACCCTTGGCTTCTAAAAGGCCTAGGCTCGCTGTTTGACGGAAGTGCTGGGAGAGGTAATTGGAATCACCCGGCACACAAGACTAGTGCCTCCAAGCTCAATTCAGCGATTTCCTAGTAATTCCTGTGGTAGACTGGTGCTACATACTAAGTTCCATACGTGAGAGGTAGCTGAACGCCTTGTCCAAAACATCTTACTTCTGAGAGTTGAGCTCACCTCAGTCCCTCACAGTTCCACACTGCCTGCAGAGTGAGTTTCGCAGTCTTCACAGAGACGTTTGCCAGAGGCTTCTGAGACGCAGGGTAACAATGCAGACCTGGAGGGTATCCCAGGTGCAGTAGAGGTAATCTTGGAACCTCCTGACTCAGAATACTGCTACCTTCTCACTGCCATAGGAATGCAGCTAGTTGACAGCTGGCTTCAAGACATGCTTCCCTGTGAGAGCTGAGGACAGGGCAGAACCCTCCCGCATCTGCCTGACTGTAGGAGTAGCTGCTAACATCCTAATGTTAGTGGCTGGGAGAGGTTGCGGGAAAAGCATGTGTGAGCACTGGGCCTGAACTCCCGTGTATCTGAGTTGAATACAGCGATTTCCAACGGCTTTCCTCAATCAGAGTGTAGCTAGGTTCCAAATCCCATGTACGAGTGGGTAGCAGACATCTGCCTCCCATGCATACACACTTCTGAGAGTTGAGCTTATGGCCTGTACCTCCACATCCAGCCTGCTGGTACCCTTGGCTTCTAAAAGGCCTAGGCTCGCTGTTTGACGGAAGTGCTGGGAGAGGTAATTGGAATCTCCCGGCACACAAGACGAGTGCCTCCAAGCTCAATTCACGATTTCCCAGTAATTCTGTGGTAGACAGGTGCTACATACTAAGTTCCATATGTGAGAGGTAGCTGAACGCCTTGTCCAAAAGCATCTTACTTCTGAGAGTTGAGCTCACCCAGTCCCTCACAGTTCCACACTGCCTGCAGAGTGAGTTTCACAGTCTTCGCCAGAGACGATTGCCAGAGGCTTCTGAAGACAAGTTAACAATGCAGACCTGGAGGGTATCTCCAGGTGCAGTAGAGTGGTAATCTTGGAACCTCCTGACTCAGAGTACTGCTACCTTCTCACTGCCATAGGAATGCAGCTAGTTGACAGCTGGCTTCAAGACATGCTTCCCTGTGAGAGCTGAGGACAGGGCAGAACCCTCCCGCATCCTGCCTGACTGTAGGAGTAGCTGCTAACATCCTATGTTAGTGGCTGGGAGAGGTTGCGGGAAAAGCATGTGTGAGCACTGGGCCTGAACTCCCGTGTATCTGAGTTGAATACAGCGATTTCCAATGGCCTTCTTCAATCAGTGTAGCTAGGTTCCAACTCCCATGTCCGAGTGGGTAGCAGACATCTGCCTCCCATGCATACACACTTCTGAGAGTTGAGCTTATGGCCTGTACCTCCACATCCAGCCTGCTGGTACCCTTGGCTTCTAAAAGGCCTAGGCTCGCTGTTTGACGGAAGTGCTGGGAGAGGTAATTGGAATCACCCGGCACACAAGACTAGTGCCTCCAAGCTCAGTTCAGCGATTTCCTAGTAATTCCTGTGGTAGACTGGTGCTACATACTAAGTTCCATACGTGAGAGGTAGCTGAACGCCTTGTCCAAAACATCTTACTTCTGAGAGTTGAGCTCAGCCTCAGTCCCTCACAGTTCCACACTGCCTGCAGAGTGAGTTTCGCAGGTCTTCACAGAGACGTTTGCCAGAGGCTTCTGAGACGCAGTAACAATGCAGACCTGGAGGGTATCCCAGGTGCAGTACTGGTAATCTTGGAACCTCCTGACTCAGACTGCTACCTTCTCACTGCCATAGGAATGCAGCTAGTTGACAGCTGGCTTCAAGACATGCTTCCCTGTGAGAGCTGAGGACAGGGCAGAACCCTCCCGCATCCTGCCTGACTGTAGGAGTAGCTGCTAACATCCTAATGTTAGTGGCTGGGAGAGGTTGCGGGAAAAGCATGTGTGAGCACTGGGCCTGAACTCCCGTGTATCTGAGTTGAATACAGCGATTTCCAACGGCTTTCCTCAACCAGAGTGTAGCTAGGTTCCAAATCCCATGTACGAGCGGGTAGCAGACATCTGCCTCCCATGCATACACACTTCTGAGAGTTGAGCTTATGGCCTGTACCTCCACATCCAGCCTGCTGGTACCCTTGGCTTCTAAAAGGCCTAGGCTCGCTGTTTGACGGAAGTGCTGGGAGAGGTAATTGGAATCTCCCGGCACACAAGACGAGTGCCTCCAAGCTCAATTCACGATTTCCCAGTAATTCTTGTGGTAGACAGGTGCTACATACTAAGTTCCATATGTGAGAGGTAGCTGAACGCCTTGTCCAAAAGCATCTTACTTCTGAGAGTTGAGCACACCTCAGTCCCTCACAGTTCCACACTGCCTGCAGAGTGAGTTTCACACGTCTTCACCAGAGACGATTGCCAGAGGCTTCTGAGTACAAGTTAACAATGCAGACCTGGAGGGTATCTCCAGGTGCAGTAGAGTGGTAATCTTGGAACCTCCTGACTCAGAGTACTGCTACCTTCTCACTGCCATAGGAATGCAGCTAGTTGACAGCTGGCTTCAAGACATGCTTCCCTGTGAGAGCTGAGGACAGGGCAGAACCCTCCCGCATCCTGCCTGACTGTAGGAGTAGCTGCTAACATCCTATGTTAGTGGCTGGGAGAGGTTGCGGGAAAAGCATGTGTGAGCACTGGGCCTGAACTCCCGTGTATCTGAGTTGAATACAGCGATTTCCAATGGCCTTCTTCAATCACAGTGTAGCTAGGTTCCAACTCCCATGTCCGAGTGGGTAGCAGACATCTGCCTCCCATGCATACACACTTCTGAGAGTTGAGCTTATGGCCTGTACCTCCACATCCAGCCTGCTGGTACCCTTGGCTTCTAAAAGGCCTAGGCTCGCTGTTTGACGGAAGTGCTGGGAGAGGTAATTGGAATCACCCGGCACACAAGACTAGTGCCTCCAAGCTCAGTTCACCGATTTCCTAGTAATTCCTGTGGTAGACTGGTGCTACATACTAAGTTCCATACGTGAGAGGGCTGAACGCCTTGTCCAAAACATCTTACTTCTGAGAGTTGAGCTCAGCCTCAGTCCCTCACAGTTCCACACTGCCTGCAGAGTGAGTTTCGCAGTCTTCAGCAGAGACGTTTGCCAGAGGCTTCTGAGACGCAGGGTAACAATGCAGACCTGGAGGGTATCCCCAGGTGCAGTAGACTGGTAATCTTGGAACCTCCTGACTCAGAATACTGCTACCTTCTCACTGCCATAGGAATGCAGCTAGTTGACAGCTGGCTTCAAGACATGCTTCCCTGTGAGAGCTGAGGACAGGGCAGAACCCTCCCGCATCCTGCCTGACTGTAGGAGTAGCTGCTAACATCCTAATGTTAGTGGCTGGGAGAGGTTGCGGGAAAAGCATGTGTGAGCACTGGGCCTGAACTCCCGTGTATCTGAGTTGAATACAGCGATTTCCAACGGCTTTCCTCAACCAGAGTGTAGCTAGGTTCCAAATCCCATGTACGAGCGGGTAGCAGACATCTGCCTCCCATGCATACACACTTCTGAGAGTTGAGCTTATGGCCTGTACCTCCACATCCAGCCTGCTGGTACCCTTGGCTTCTAAAAGGCCTAGGCTCGCTGTTTGACGGAAGTGCTGGGAGAGGTAATTGGAATCTCCCGGCACACAAGACGAGTGCCTCCAAGCTCAATTCACGATTTCCCAGTAATTCTGTGGTAGACAGGTGCTACATACTAAGTTCCATATGTGAGAGGTAGCTGAACGCCTTGTCCAAAAGCATCTTACTTCTGAGAGTTGAGCTCACCCTCAGTCCCTCACAGTTCCACACTGCCTGCAGAGTGAGTTTCACACGTCTTCACCAGAGACGTTGCCAGAGGCTTCTGAGACAGTTAACAATGCAGACCTGGAGGGTATCTCCAGGTGCAGTAGAGTGGTAATCTTGGAACCTCCTGACTCAGAGTACTGCTACCTTCTCACTGCCATAGGAATGCAGCTAGTTGACAGCTGGCTTCAAGACATGCTTCCCTGTGAGAGCTGAGGACAGGGCAGAACCCTCCCGCATCCTGCCTGACTGTAGGAGTAGCTGCTAACATCCTATGTTAGTGGCTGGGAGAGGTTGCGGGAAAAGCATGTGTGAGCACTGGGCCTGAACTCCCGTGTATCTGAGTTGAATACAGCGATTTCCAACGGCTTTCCTCAACCAGTGTAGCTAGGTTCCAAATCCCATGTCGAGTGGGTAGCAGACATCTGCCTCCCATGCATACACACTTCTGAGAGTTGAGCTTATGGCCTGTACCTCCACATCCAGCCTGCTGGTACCCTTGGCTTCTAAAAGGCCTAGGCTCGCTGTTTGACGGAAGTGCTGGGAGAGGTAATTGGAATCACCCGGCACACAAGACTAGTGCCTCCAAGCTCATTCACGATTTCCTAGTAATTCCTGTGGTAGACTGGTGCTACATACTAAGTTCCATACGTGAGAGGGTAGCTGAACGCCTTGTCCAAAACATCTTACTTCTGAGAGTTGAGCTCAGCCTCAGTCCCTCACAGTTCCACACTGCCTGCAGAGTGAGTTTCGCAGTCTTCACAGAGACGTTTGCCAGAGGCTTCTGAGACGCAGGAACAATGCAGACCTGGAGGGTATCCCAGGTGCAGTAGACTGGTAATCTTGGAACCTCCTGACTCAGAACTGCTACCTTCTCACTGCCATAGGAATGCAGCTAGTTGACAGCTGGCTTCAAGACATGCTTCCCTGTGAGAGCTGAGGACAGGGCAGAACCCTCCCGCATCCTGCCTGACTGTAGGAGTAGCTGCTAACATCCTAATGTTAGTGGCTGGGAGAGGTTGCGGGAAAAGCATGTGTGAGCACTGGGCCTGAACTCCCGTGTATCTGAGTTGAATACAGCGATTTCCAACGGCTTCTCAATCACAGTGTAGCTAGGTTCCAAATCCCATGTCGAGCGGGTAGCAGACATCTGCCTCCCATGCATACACACTTCTGAGAGTTGAGCTTATGGCCTGTACCTCCACATCCAGCCTGCTGGTACCCTTGGCTTCTAAAAGGCCTAGGCTCGCTGTTTGACGGAAGTGCTGGGAGAGGTAATTGGAATCACCCGGCACACAAGACAGTGCCTCCAAGCTCAATTCAGCGATTTCCTAGTAATTCTGTGGTAGACTGGTGCTACATACTAAGTTCCATACGTGAGAGGTAGCTGAACGCCTTGTCCAAAACATCTTACTTCTGAGAGTTGAGCTCACCTCAGTCCCTCACAGTTCCACACTGCCTGCAGAGTGAGTTTCGCAGTCTTCACAGAGACGTTGCCAGAGGCTTCTGAGACGCAGTTAACAATGCAGACCTGGAGGGTATCCCAGGTGCAGTAGACTGGTAATCTTGGAACCTCCTGACTCAGAATACTGCTACCTTCTCACTGCCATAGGAATGCAGCTAGTTGACAGCTGGCTTCAAGACATGCTTCCCTGTGAGAGCTGAGGACAGGGCAGAACCTTCCCGCATCCTGCCTGACTGTAGGAGTAGCTGCTAACATCCTAGTATTAGTGGCTGGGAGAGGTTGCGGGAAAAGCATGTGTGAGCACTGGGCCTGAACTCCCGTGTATCTGAGTTGAATACAGCGATTTCCAACGGCTTTCCTCAACAGAGTGTAGCTAGGTTCCAAATCCCATGTCGAGCGGGTAGCAGACATCTGCCTCCCATGCATACACACTTCTGAGAGTTGAGCTTATGGCCTGTACCTCCACATCCAGCCTGCTGGTACCCTTGGCTTCTAAAAGGCCTAGGCTCGCTGTTTGACGGAAGTGCTGGGAGAGGTAATTGGAATCTCCCGGCACACAAGAGTGCCTCCAAGCTCAATTCACGATTTCCTAGTAATTCTTGTGGTAGACAGGTGCTACATACTAAGTTCCATATGTGAGAGGTAGCTGAACGCCTTGTCCAAAAGCATCTTACTTCTGAGAGTTGAGCTCACCTCAGTCCCTCACAGTTCCACACTGCCTGCAGAGTGAGTTTCACAGTCTTCACCAGAGACGTTTGCCAGAGGCTTCTGAGACAGTAACAATGCAGACCTGGAGGGTATCTCCAGGTGCAGTAGAGTGGTAATCTTGGAACCTCCTGACTCAGAGTACTGCTACCTTCTCACTGCCATAGGAATGCAGCTAGTTGACAGCTGGCTTCAAGACATGCTTCCCTGTGAGAGCTGAGGACAGGGCAGAACCCTCCCGCATCCTGCCTGACTGTAGGAGTAGCTGCTAACATCCTATGTTAGTGGCTGGGAGAGGTTGCGGGAAAAGCATGTGTGAGCACTGGGCCTGAACTCCCGTGTATCTGAGTTGAATACAGCGATTTCCAATGGCTTCTTCAATCACAGTGTAGCTAGGTTCCAACTCCCATGTCCGAGTGGGTAGCAGACATCTGCCTCCCATGCATACACACTTCTGAGAGTTGAGCTTATGGCCTGTACCTCCACATCCAGCCTGCTGGTACCCTTGGCTTCTAAAAGGCCTAGGCTCGCTGTTTGACGGAAGTGCTGGGAGAGGTAATTGGAATCACCCGGCACACAAGACTAGTGCCTCCAAGCTCAGTTCAGCGATTTCCTAGTAATTCTGTGGTAGACTGGTGCTACATACTAAGTTCCATACGTGAGAGGTAGCTGAACGCCTTGTCCAAAACATCTTACTTCTGAGAGTTGAGCTCACCTCAGTCCCTCACAGTTCCACACTGCCTGCAGAGTGAGTTTCGCAGTCTTCAGCAGAGACGTTTGCCAGAGGCTTCTGAGACGCAGTAACAATGCAGACCTGGAGGGTATCCCAGGTGCAGTAGACTGGTAATCTTGGAACCTCCTGACTCAGAATACTGCTACCTTCTCACTGCCATAGGAATGCAGCTAGTTGACAGCTGGCTTCAAGACATGCTTCCCTGTGAGAGCTGAGGACAGGGCAGAACCCTCCCGCATCTGCCTGACTGTAGGAGTAGCTGCTAACATCCTAATGTTAGTGGCTGGGAGAGGTTGCGGGAAAAGCATGTGTGAGCACTGGGCCTGAACTCCCGTGTATCTGAGTTGAATACAGCGATTTCCAACCTTCTCAACCAGAGTGTAGCTAGGTTCCAACCCATGTCGAGTGGGTAGCAGACATCTGCCTCCCATGCATACACACTTCTGAGAGTTGAGCTTATGGCCTGTACCTCCACATCCAGCCTGCTGGTACCCTTGGCTTCTAAAAGGCCTAGGCTCGCTGTTTGACGGAAGTGCTGGGAGAGGTAATTGGAATCACCCGGCACACAAGACGAGTGCCTCCAAGCTCAGTTCACGATTTCCTAGTAATTCTGTGGTAGACTGGTGCTACATACTAAGTTCCATATGTGAGAGGTAGCTGAACGCCTTGTCCAAAAGCATCTTACTTCTGAGAGTTGAGCTCACCTCAGTCCCTCACAGTTCCACACTGCCTGCAGAGTGAGTTTCAGTCTTCACAGAGACGTTGCCAGAGGCTTCTGAGACAGTAACAATGCAGACCTGGAGGGTATCCCAGGTGCAGTAGACTGGTAATCTTGGAACCTCCTGACTCAGATACTGCTACCTTCTCACTGCCATAGGAATGCAGCTAGTTGACAGCTGGCTTCAAGACATGCTTCCCTGTGAGAGCTGAGGACAGGGCAGAACCCTCCCGCATCCTGCCTGACTGTAGGAGTAGCTGCTAACATCCTATGTTAGTGGCTGGGAGAGGTTGCGGGAAAAGCATGTGTGAGCACTGGGCCTGAACTCCCGTGTATCTGAGTTGAATACAGCGATTTCCAACGGCTTCTCAATCACAGTGTAGCTAGGTTCCAAATCCCATGTCGAGTGGTTAGCAGACATCTGCCTCCCATGCATACACACTTCTGAGAGTTGAGCTTATGGCCTGTACCTCCACATCCAGCCTGCTGGTACCCTTGGCTTCTAAAAGGCCTAGGCTCGCTGTTTGACGGAAGTGCTGGGAGAGGTAATTGGAATCACCCGGCACACAAGACGAGTGCCTCCAAGCTCAGTTCAGCGATTTCCTAGTAATTCCTGTGGTAGACTGGTGCTACATACTAAGTTCCATACGTGAGAGGGTAGCTGAACGCCTTGTCCAAAACATCTTACTTCTGAGAGTTGAGCTCACCTCAGTCCCTCACAGTTCCACACTGCCTGCAGAGTGAGTTTCGCAGTCTTCACAGAGACGTTGCCAGAGGCTTCTGAGACGCAGGGTAACAATGCAGACCTGGAGGGTACCCCAAGTGCAGTAGACTGGTAATCTTGGAACCTCCTGACTCAGAATACTGCTACCTTCTCACTGCCATAGGAATGCAGCTAGTTGACAGCTGGCTGGCTTCAAGACATGCTTCCCTGTGAGAGCTGAGGACAGGGCAGAACCCTCCCGCATCCTGCCTGACTGTAGGAGTAGCTGCTAACATCCTAATGTTAGTGGCTGGGAGAGGTTGCGGGAAAAGCATGTGTGAGCACTGGGCCTGAACTCCCGTGTATCTGAGTTGAATACAGCGATTTCCAACGGCTTTCCTCACCAGAGTGTAGCTAGGTTCCAATCCCATGTACGAGCGGGTAGCAGACATCTGCCTCCCA
>NW_023330330.1:0-264825 GCF_011100685.1 Canis lupus familiaris
AAGCGTCGCCGAGGGTTCTTACTTAGGAGGCTGGGGCTCCTGTAACCATGAATGCGGCCCCCGCTTCCAGAAGCCTCAACTTTTGTCCTGAGGGCCCGGGAGCTCCTGCCGAGTGAACGCATCGCCCATCTTCCTGAAGCCTCCCCACAGGTCCTGAGGTGGCTCAGAGCTCCTTCAGCGTTGGTGCCCAATCTTCCTGAAGTTTCCCCGCGGTCGTGAGGCTCCTCAGGGCGCCTGTCAGCGTGGATGAGGGCCCACAATTTCCTGAAACCTCCCCGCGGGTCCTGAGGTGCTCAGGGCTCCTGTCAGAGTGAATGTGGGCCCATTTCTTCCTGAAGCCTCCCCGCGGGTCCTGAGGAGGCTGCAGCTCATCAGCATAGACGCGTCCCCATGTCTTCCACAGGCCTCCCCAGCACAGGCTGGCTCCTGTTAGTGCAGACAGAGGAGGCCTACTGCACATGCGCATGCCATGGGCGGGGCCTGGGCTCGGGCGCCCCCTGCGGGATGCTCAGGCGCTACAGGAGACTGTGCAGGAGGCAGCGGGTGCTCTAGGGGCCGCACCTGCCTCCTTTCAGGCTCCAGCTGGGGCCTGTTAGCTTCGGAAACATCTCACTGAAAAGGAGCCCAACACCCGGCTTCCCCAGAAATACTTAAGGACAGGAATTGGAGCCCACAGGACGTGAAATTAAATGTATATTAGACTTTTATTACCACGTCCTGCCAAAACTCACTCAACCCTCTTCCACTGTGTGCGGGACCGCGGGTTGGTGGCAGGCCGCAATGGAAACAGTGTGGAGGCCCCTCAGGAAGTTACAAATAGAGCCCGCCCTGCGACCAGCAGGTGAATGGCCTGGAGCTCACTCCGAAGATACAGATGCAGTGAGATTCGGGACCCTGCACCCCAATGTCCACAGCAGCCGGGTCCAAAGTGTCACACTGTGGGAGTAGCCTCGGTGCCCTCTGCCAGATGATGGATAAAGAGGGATGGGAGATATATGATGGTCATAGAGAGAGGAATGGAACTCAGCTATCAAAGAGAAGGAAATCTCGCCATTTGCAATGATGTGTATAGAACTAAAGGGATCATGTTAAGGTGAAGTAAGTCAGTCGGGAAAGAGAATGACCATGTGGTTTCATTCATAGGTGGAATTAAAGAAGCAAAGCAGATGAACAACTGTGAAGGAAGTAAAAACAAATAAGATGAAAACAGATACAGGAAATACAGACTCTTAATGATAGGAAACAAACTGAGGGTAGCTGAGGGGGCGGATAACAGGGGACCAGCATGAAGGAGGTCATGTGATGTCACGAGCACTGCTGTTGTCTCCCACTGGTGAATCTCTGAATTCTTCCTCTGAAAGTATAATACACTATACGTTAATTAATTGGTTTAAATTAAGTTAAAAAAATCAGTTCTATCAGAGCACATTTCCTTCTGGACTCTCTGTTTTGCTCATTCAGCTTATGCCGGGACACCCCCCGTGGGTTTGGTTTGTCTAAGTAGGCTCCACGCCTCGTACATGGCCCAGCACAGGGCTAGAACTCACGACCCCTGAGATCAGGACCAGAGGTGAGGTCAGGAGTTGGATATTTAACCGACGGAGCCAGCTGGGGGCCCGAGAACCACACTGCTTTATCCTGTGTCTCTGTGACATCTTTTGAAATGGGAAAGTGCTGCGTCCCACTCTGTCATGCTTCTCCAGTACTGATTTGTTGTCCGGGGTCATTTGTTGTGGGGGTTGGATGTTATGCGTTTTTTTTTCCTATTTCTAAGATCTGCCACCATGATTTTGATAGGAATGACATTGAAACTGAGGGCGGCTTCAGGAACTGCTCGACTTTTCACAAGATGAGGCTCCCACCCCACGAGCCCAGGCCAGCCTCCCAGAGCCTGGTATGGCTCAGTGCACAAGACTTGTGCTCCTTTGGTTCAGTCTCATTATTTATTGTCCTTGATGCTCCTGAGAAGGGCGTCATGTCCTTCATTTCCTTCGTGACTGCTCATTGTCAGGACACACCAAGGCTACTCTGATCTGCAGGGTCAGTTTGTGTCCCGTGACTTTACTGAACTCACTCTTTAGTTCTAACAGGTTTTGGTGGAACGTATTGTTCAATATGTTCGCAATCGTTGTATTGAACTCAGATACACGTGAGTACAGTCCTGACACTTCCACTTGCATTTCTCCAACCTCTGCCAGCACCTAACATAAGGAAGTTAGCAGCAACGACTACGGGCAGGCAGGATGCAGGAGGGTCCTGCCCTGGGCTCAGCTTTCAAAAGGAGGCATGCTTCGAAGCCAGCTTTCTACTCACTGCATTCTGATGGCCATGAGAACATGGCAGCATTGTAATTCAGGATGTTCCATGAATACCGCTTTACTGCACCTGGAGATACAACCTTGAAGCCTGCAGCTTGCCCCTTGCATCCCATGAGCTTCTGACAAACATGTCTAGTAAGGATGCTCATAACCGTATCTGCAGGCAGTGTGGAACAGCGGAGGACCACGTTCCCTGTTTCTAATACCGCGTCTTCAGCAAATAGGGACAGTGTGACGTCCCCCTTACAGGTGTGGAACCTTTGCTGTTTACAGCTTAATGTCCTAGAAAGCCCCACAATTGAATCAAACCTGAGCCCAGGCCAAGGGCAGGAAGCCCCTATTAGAATGAGAACAGGGATCAATGCCCTTGAAGGCCCCATATCAAAATGTAAACAGAACTTGAGGAATTGCTCCAGCCCTTCTGGAGGTCCCCAGACCAGCCCTTAAAACTAAGCTAAAACCCACCTCGGGGTCCAAGTCCCTGCTCTGCTGTGATGGGTATACTTGGACACAAGATCAAGCTTATAAATAATCCCTCGTGTGTTTGCATCGGAATCGGCTTCTTGGTGGTTTCTCATATTCGCTATCTTGGGCACAACAGTCTGAGATAAAAATAAAACCAAAAGAAACTCGGACACGGGCAGAGTGAAAGCAGGGTTCTGAGAGAAGCGGCAGAGACCCGGGGGCTTGGCGGCTCTTCTGTGATGAGCGTGCAGACTAGGGGGCGGAATCCTCAGCACCAGAGCCAGAGGACCCAGCGTCCTCACCGGGCTCCCCCCATCAGCCCCGAGTCTCAGGGAGCAGCACAGCACTGCCCGCTGGAGGCCAGAGGTGTTGACGCCCACCCCATCTCTGATCCGCGGAGGTGCACATACCACGCAGATGTACACCTGACAATCAACGCCACATCCCATTCCCAGACCTCACACAGAGCACTTGCTGCCACAAAGTTGTCAGACCACAGAGGCCCGGAGAGGAGGCCTGGAGACACATTTGCCTCTCGCAAAACTGGCGTCCTGTATCAAAAGAAATCCTTTCGAAGTGAAGCATACAGGCGGTCAGCAAGAGGGAGGTTCAAGCCATTAGCTCAAGCCAAAGGCGTGTGCATGCCTTGCATTCAGGTGTCCGCTAGGCGCAAAACTGAGAAGGCAGACACTTGGTTTTCACTCGGCTACTGTCCCGCATACAACGAAATTCTGTGGAGGAGGAACGTACAGGCAGTCAGGATGGGGGAGGTACAGGCCATAAGCTCAACTCTCCGAAGTGTCTATGCTTTGCAGGCCGATGTCTGCTAGACACCTATCGAGGCGAGGTATACCCGAGCTACACTCTAATGGAACAAGGGCGTTGGCAATCGCTGTATTGAACTCAGCTACACGTGAGTACAGTCCTGACACTTCCACCTGCATTTCTCCAACCTCTCCCAGCACCTAACATAAGGACTTTAGCAGCTACGCCTACGAGCAGGCAGGATGCGGGAGTGTCCTGCCCTGAGCTCAGCTTTCAAAAGGAGGCATGCCTCTAAGCCAGCTTTCTACTAACTGCGTTCTGATGGCCATGAGAACGTGGCAGCATTGTAAATCAGGATGCTCCATGAATACCACTTTATTGCACCTAGAGACACAACCTTGAAGCCTGCAGCTTGCCCCTGGCATCCCATGAGCTTCTGACAGACATGTCTAGTGAGGATGTTCATAACTGCATCAGCAGGCAGTGTGGAACTGGGAAGGACCTCGTTTCAGCTCATCTCCGATAGGGATGTTCCCCAGAGAGAGAGCTTTCAGCTAGGTACTCAGGTTTGGAAGTTAGTAGGTAGCTCGCATCTGAGGGAGGAATTCCTCAGAAGTTGCTGGATTGAACCAAGACACTTTTGCCTCTCGCAAAACTTGCGTCCTGTATCAAAAGAAATCCTTTGGAAGCTTAGCGTACAGGTGGTCAGCATGTGGGAGGTTCAAATCCTAAGGTCAATCCAAAGGAGTGTGCATGCCTTGGAGGCAGCTGTTGGCTAGGCGCGAAACTGACAGGGCAGACACTTGGTTTTCACTCCGCTTCTTTCCCGAATACAACTAAATGCTGTGGAAGGGGAACGTACAGGCAGTCAGGATGAGGTAGGTACAGCCCACAAGCTCACCTCTCAGAAGTGTGCATGCTTTGCAGGCCGATGTCTGCTAGACACTAGGTATACCCGAGCTACACTCTAATTGAGCAAGGACATTGGTAATCGCTGTATGGAACTCAGATACACGTGAGTACAGTCCTGACACTTCCCCCTGCATTTCTCCAACCTCTCCCAGCACCTAATATAAGGATGTTTGCAGCTACGACTACGGGCAGGCAGGATGCGGGAGGGTCCTGCCCTGAGCTCAGCTCTCACAAGAGACTATGCCTCAAAGCCAGCTTTCAACTAGCTGCGTTCTAATGGCCGTGAGACCATAGCAGTCTTCTAGCTCAGGAGGTTCGGAGAATACCACTCTACTGCACCTGGAGACACCTTCCAGGCCTGCATTATTCCACTTGCATCTCACAAGCTTCTGACAAACGGCTCTGGTGAAGATGTTCAAAACTCATTCTGCAGGCAGTGTGGAACTGTGAGGGACTGGGTGTGAGCTCAACTATCAGAAGAGAGATGCTTTTGGACTCGGGGTTCAGCTAGCTTCTCACGTATGGAACTTGGTATGTAGCACCTGTCTAAGACAGGAATTACTAGGAAATCGCTGGTTTGAGCTTGGAGGCACTAGTCTTGTGTGCCGGGACTTTCCACTTACCTCTCACAGCACTTCCGTCATCCATCGAGCCAAGGCCTGTTAGCAGCGAAATGTACCTGCAGGCAGGATGTGGGAAGTACAGGCCATAAGCTCAACTCTCAAAAGTGTGTACGCCTGGGAGGCAGATGTCTGCTACCCACTCGGACATGGGAGTTAGAACCTAGCTTTTCGAATCGAAAAGTATAGAATCGAATGGAATCGAATTGAATCGAATTGAATCAAAAAGAATCAATCGAATCGAATTGAATAGAAAAGAATCGAATCGATTCGAATCGACACGAATCGAAAAAAAGTCGAAACAAATCGAATCATATCAAATCGACAAGAATCGAATCGAATCAAAAAGAATCGAATCGAAATGAATCGAAAAGAATCGAATCGAACAGACCGAAAAGAATCTAATCGAAAAGAATCGTATCGAATCGAATCGAATAGAATCGGGAAAGAACCGAATCGATTCCAATCGACTTCAATCGAAAAGAATCGAATTGAACAGTTTCTAATCTTATTGAAAGGAATCGAATCAAATAAAATAGAAAAGAATCAAATCGAAACGAAAAGAATCGAATCGAATCGAATTGAAAAGAATTGAATCGAATCGAAAAGAATCGAATCGAATTGAAAAGAATCGAATCGAATCGATCGAAATGATCGAATTGAAAAGTATCGTGTTGAATCGAATCAAATCGAAAAGAATCAAATCGAATCGTATCGAATCAAAAAGAATCAAATCAAATCGAATCGAAAAGAATAGAATCGTATTTAATTGAATCGAAAAGAATTGAATCGAAAAGAATCGAGTAGAATCAAAGCGAATCGAATCAAATCGAAAAGAATCGTATCGAATCGAATCGAATTGAATCGAAAAGAATCGGATCGAATCTTATATACTTGAATCAAAAAGAATCGATTCAAATCGAAAAAATCAAACCGAATAGAAAAGAATCGAATCTAAAAGAAAAGAATGGATTCAAATTGAAAACCGAAAGGAATCAAAATGATTCGAATGGATACGAAACGAATCGAATCGAAAATAATAGAATCGAATCGAACCGAATCGAAATGAAAATAATCAAATGGAATCGAATTGAAAATAACTGAATCAAATCAAATCGAAAATAATTGAAGCCAGTCTAATAGAAAATAATCGATTCGCATTGAATCGAATCGAAAAAAATCGAAATGAATTGAATTGAAAATAATGAAATCGAATAGAAAATAATCAAATCGAAAGTAATCTTATCAAATCGAAAATAATCGAATCGAATCGAATCGAAAATAATTGAACCGAGTCGATCGAATTGAGTTGAAAATAATCGAATCGAACCGAAATGAATCGAAAATAATCGAATCGAATCGAATAGAGAAGAATCGAATCGAATCAAATCAAATCAATTGAAAAGATCGAATCTAAAAAAATCAAAGAGAATCGAAACGAATCCAATCGAATCGAATTGAAAAGAATCAGATTGAATCAAATCGAAAAGAATCGAATCGAATCGTATCGAATCAAAAAAAATCAAACCGAATTGAAAAGAATCGAATTGTATTTAATTGAATCGAAAAGAATCAAATCGAATTGAATCGAAAAGAATCGAATCGAATCAAATCGAAAGAATCGAATCGAATCGAATCGAATGGAAAAGAATTGAATAGAAAAGAAGCGAATTGAAATGAAAAGAATCGAATCGAAGAGAAAAGAATCGAATCGAATTGAAAGAATCTAATCGAATCGAATCAAATTGAATCGAAAAGAAGCAAAAGGAATCGAATCGAATCAAATAGAAAAGAATCAAATAGGAAAGAATCAAATCAAAACGAATAGAATCAAACTGACTCGATCAAATAGAAAAGAATTGAATCAAATAGAATCGAAATGAATCGAATCAAATCGAATTGAAAAGAATCGAATCGAATCGAAAAGAATGATAATGAAACGAAAAGAATCGAATCGAAATGAAAGAATCAAATCGAATCGAAAAGTATCGAATCGAATCAAAAGAATCGAATCAAAAAGAATTGAATCGAAATGAAAGAATCGAATCGAATCATGTCAAAAAGAATCAAATAAAAAAACGAATAGAATCTAATCGAATCAAAATGAATCGAATCGAATCGAATTGAATCGAATAAAAAAGAATCGTATTGAGGGATCCCTGGGTGGCGCAGTGGTTTAGCGCCTGCCTTTGGCTCAGGGCGCGATCCTGGAGACCCGGGATCGAATCCCACGTCAGGGTCCCGGTACGTGGAGCCTGCTTCTCCCTCTGCCTATGTCTCTACCTCTCTCTCTCTCTGTGACTATCATAAATAAATAAAAAAATAAAAACAAAGAATCGTATCGAATCGAATCGAAAAGAATTGAATTGAATCGAATAGAAAAGAATAGAATGGAATGGATTCCTAAAAATTGTATTCGAATCGAATAGAATTGAAAAGAATCGAATGGAATCGAATCCAAAAGAGTTGAATCGAATCGAATAGAATCAAATCGAAACAAAAAGAATCGAATCGAATCGAAAAGAAAAGAATCGAATCGAAAACAATTGAATCGAAAAAAATCGAATCGAATTGAATATAAAAGAATCGAATCGAATCAAATCGAAAAAATCAAATCAGATTTAATGGAATTGGAAAGAATCGAATCCAATCAAACTGAATCGAAAAAATCGAGTCGAAATGAATCGAAACGAATCGAAATCAGATCGAATGGAAAGAATCAAATAAAAAAATATCGAATAGAATCGAATAGAATCGAAAAGAATCGAATGGAATCGAATAGAATAGGATCAATTAGAATCGAAATGAAAGAATCGTATCGAATCGAATCGAAAAGAATCGAATCGAATCGAATGGAAAAGAATCGAATAGAATAAAATCGAATAGAATTGAAACGAATGGAATGGAATCAAAAATAATTGAATTGAATGGAATCGAAAAGAATCTATTCAAATCGACATGAAAAGAATCGAATCAAATCGAACCGAATCAAAACGAATCGAATCGAATCGAACTGAAAAGAATCGAATCAAATTTAATGGAATCGAAACAATCGAATTGAATCGAATCGAATCAAAAAGAATCAAAAAAACCGAATCAGATCGAATTAAAAAATCGATTTGAATCGAAACGAATCGAATCGAAAAGAATCAAATCGAAAAGAATCGAATAGAAACGAAAAGAATCGAATCGAATTGAATGAAAAGAATTGAATCGAATCGAAAAGAATCGAATCGAAAAGAATAGAACCGAAATGAAAAGAATCGAATCGAATCGGTCGAATATATACTTATCGAATCGAATCAAAAAGAATGAAATCGATTCGAATCGGATCGAAAATAATCGAATCGAATTGAAAAGAATCGAATTGAATCAATCGAAAACAATCGAATTGTATCGAATTGAATTGAAAAGAATCTAATAGTATCGAATCAAATAAAAAAAATCGAATTGAATAGAATAGAAAAGAATCGAATCGAATTGAATCAAAAAGAATCGAATCCAAACGAATCGAAAAGAATCGAATCAAATAGAATCAAATAGAAGTGAATCAAATCGAATTTAAAAGAATCGAATTGAATAGAATCAAAAATAATCGAATAGAATGGAATAGAATCGAAATGAATCAAAACGAAAAAAATCGAATAGAATGGAATAGATTTGAAATGAATCGAAACGAAACGAATCGAAAAGAATCGATTCGAGTCGAAATGAAAAGAATCGTATCGAATCGAAACGAAAAGAATCAAATCGAATCGAATTGAAAAGAATCGAATCGAACCGAAATGAATCGAAAAGAATCGAATCAAATTTAATGGAATCAAAAAGAATCGAATCGAATCGAATACACTTGAATCGAATAGAATCGAAAAGAATTGAAAAAATCGAATCAGATTGAATGGAAAAGAATCGATTCGAATCGAAAGGAAATGAATCAAATCGAATCGAATCGAATAGAAAAGAATCAAATCGAAAAGAATCGAATCGAAATGAAAAGAATCGAATCGAATTGAATGAAAAGAATCGAATCGAATCAAAAAGAATCGAATCGTAAAGAATCAAACCGAAACGAAAAGAATCAAATTGAATTATATATAATCGAACCAAAAAGAATCGAATCGAAAATATCGAATCAAATCGAAAAGGATCGAATTGAATCAAATCGAATCGAAAAGAATTGAATCGAATAGAAAAGAATCGAATTGAATCGAATAAAAAATAATAGAATTGTATCTAATTGAATTGAAAAGAATCTAATCGTATCGAATCAATTGAAAAAAATCGAATTGAATAGAATAGAAAAGAATCGAATCGAATTGAATCAAAAAGAATCGAATCCAATCAAATAGAAAAGAATCGAATCAAAATGAAAAGAATCGAATCGAATCGAAAAGAATCAAAAAGAGTCGAAAAGAATCGAATCGAATCGTATCGAAAAGAATCAAATAGAAATGAAAAGAATCGAATCGAATCAAAAGTAATCGAGTCAAAAAGAATCGAATCGAAACCAAAAGAATCGAATCGAAAAGAATCGAATCGAATCGGAAAGAATCGAATTGAAAAAAACGAATCTAATCGAATTGAATCAAAAAGAATTGAATCGAATCGAAAAGAATCGAATGGATTCGAATAGAAAAGAATCGTATCAAATTGAATAAAAAAGAATCGAATCTAATCGAATAGAATCAAATCGAATCGAAAAGAATCTAATTGAATCAAAGAGAATTGAAAAGAGTGGAATTCAATCGAATCTAAAAGAATCGAGTTGAATCGAATCAAAAGAATCAAATCGAAAAGAATCGAATCATATCGAAAAGAATCGAATTGAATCGAAAAGAATCGTATTGAATTGAATCGAAAAAATTGAATAGAATCCAATAGAATAAAAAAAGATCTAATCGAACCGAATCGAAAAGAATCGATTCGAATCAAAATAAAAAGAATCCTATTGAATAGAATCGAAAATAATCAAATCGAAAAGAATCGAATCGAATTGAAAAGAATCCAATTGAATCGAATCGAATTGAAAAGAATCGAATCGAATTGAAAAGAATCGAAAGGATTGAATTGAAAAGAATAAAAAAGAATCGAATCTAATCGAATTGAAAATAATAGAATCTAATCAAATCAGAAAGAATCGAATCGAAGAGAATCGAAAAGAATCAAAATGAAAAAAACGAATTAAATCAAATCAATAAGAATCGAATCGAATTGAATCAAATAGAATCAAATTGAATAGAAAAGAATCGAATTGAATCGAAAAGAATCGAATAGAATAGAATGGAAACAAATCAAAAAGAATCAAATTGAATTGAATAAAATCGAACCAAAAAGAATCGAATCGAAAATATCAAAACGAATCGAAAAGGATCGAATCGAATCAAATCGAATCGAGAAGAATCGAATCGATTCGAATCAATTAGGAAAGAAAGGAATAGGTATCGAATAGAAGCGAAACAAAAACTATCGTATTGAAATAAAAATAATAAAATCAAATCGAAAAGAATTGAATCAAATGGAATCAAATAGAAAAAATCTAATTGATTTGAATCAAATCGAATCGAGAAGAATCGAATCGAAAAAAATCAAATGTAATCGCATCGAATCAAAATAATCGAATCGAATGGAAGTGAAAAGAATCGAATAGAATCAAATAAAATCAAATTAAATCGATCGAAAAGAATCGAATCGAAGAAAATCGAAAAGTATTAAATTGAAGTGAAAAGAAAATAATCGAATCAAATCAAATCGAATTGAAAATAATCGAATCGAATTGAATCAAAAATTATCAAATCGAAAACAATCGAATAGAAAATAATAGAATCAAACTGAATCGAATCTAATCGAAAATAATCGAATCGAATCGAAAAGAAAGAAATCGATTCTAATCTATAGAAAAGATTTGAATCGATTCGAATCAAACTGAATCGAAAAGAATCTAATCGAAAAGAAACTAATCGAATCAAATCGAAAAGAAGCGTATTGAAATGAAGAGAATCGAATCGATTAGAATCAAATTGAATCGAAAGAATCGAATCGAATCGAAAAGAAGCGAATTGAAATGAAAAGAATCGAAACGAATAGAAAAGAATCGAATCGAATCGAAAGAATCAAATCGAATCGAATTGAATCGAAAAGAATAAAAAAGAATCGAATCGAATCAAATAGAAAAGAATCAAATGGAAAATAATCGAATCGAAACGAATAGAATCAAACTGAATCGAATCGAATAGAAAAGAATAGAAACAAATCGAATCAGATCGAGTGGAAAAGAATAAAATCGAATCAAAAATAATAGAATCAAATAGAATCGAATTGAATCGAAAAGAATCGAATCTAAAAGAAACGAATCGAATAGAAAAGAATCGAATCAAATCGAATCGACAAGAATCAAATTGAAAAAAATCGATTAGAATCGAATCGATTCGAAAAGAATCGAATTGAATCGAATTGGAAAGAATCGTAACGGATCGAAAAAAATCAAATCGAATAGAAAAGAATCGATTCGAATAGTATAGAATTGAAAAGAATCGAATCGATCGAACTGAAAAGAATCAAATCAAATGAAAAGAATCGAATCGAAAAGAATCAAATTGAATTGAAACGAATCGAAAAGAATCGAATTGAATCGAACCGAAAAAAACGAATAGGATCGAAAAGAATCGAAGAGAATCGAATTAAATCGAAAAGAATCGAAATGAAACGAAAAGAATCAAATTGAATGTAATGAAAGAATCGAGTCGAAAAGAATCGAATCAAAACAAAAAAATCAAATCGAATCAAATTGAAAAGAATCGAATTGAATCGAACCGAAAACAATCGAATAGGATCGAAAAGAATCGAAGAGAATCGAATTGAATCGAATCGAAAAGAATCGAAACGAAAAGAATTGAAATGAAACGAAAAGAATCAAATTGAATGTAATGAAAGAATCGAGTCGAAAAGAATCGAATCAAAACAAAAAAATCGAATCGAATCAAATTGAAAAGAATCAAATCAAAATGAATCGAAAAAAATCGAATCGAAACGAATCGAAAAGAATCAAATCAAATAGAATCGAAAAGAATCCAATCGAATCGAATCGAAAAAAATTGAATAGAATCGAATAGAATAAAAAAATCGAAATGAATCGAATCGAAGAGAATCGATTCGAATCGAAATGAAAAGAATTGTATCGAATCGAATCGAAAAGAATCAAATCGAATCGAATCGAAAGAATTGAATCGAAGCGAATCGAATCAAATAGAATCGAATTGAATGGAATCGAATTGAATAGAATCTAATCGAATCGAAAAGAATCAAATCAAATTTAATGGAATCGAAAAGAATAGATCTAATCGAATTGAATCGAAAAGAATCAAATCAAAACGAATCGAACCAGATCGAATGGAAAAGAATTGAATCGACTTTGAAAGAATCGAATTGAATGGAAAAGAATCGAATTCAATTGAATAGAAAAGAATCGAATCGTATCGAATCGAAAATAATCGAACCAAATCGAAATGGATTGAATCGAATCCAATCAAAACGAAAAGAATCAAATTGAATAGAACCAAAAACAATCAAATTGAAACAAATCAATTTGAAATGAAAAGAATCGAATCGAATCGAAACGAATTGAATGAAAAGAATCAAATCGAAAAAATCGAATAGAAAAGAATCGAACAGAAACGAAAAGAATCGAATCAAAGCAGTCGAATAAATCCTAATCTAATCGAATCAAAAAGAATCAAATTGAGTAGAATTGAATCGAAAAGAATCGAACAGAAACGAAAAGAATCGAATTGTATCAAATCGAAAAGAATTGAATCATATCGAATCGAATCGAAACGAATCTAATCGTATCGAATCGAATAGAAAAGAAACGAATCGAAAAGAATCGAATCGAAACGAAAAGAATCGAATCGAATCTAAAAAAATCGAATCAATTCTAAAAGAATCGAAATGAATCGAACCGAAAAGAATCGAAATGAAATGAATCAAATCGAAATGAAAAGAATCAAATCGAAAAGAATCGAATTGAATCAAATCAAATCGAAAACAATGAATTCGAATCGAATTGAAAAGAATCGAATCTAAAAAAAAGAATCAAATCGAATTGAATCGAAAAGAATCGAATTGATTCGAATTGAATCGAAAAGAATCAAAGAAAATAGAATCGAAAAGAATCGAAATGATTCGAAATGAAAAGAATCGAATTGAATCGAAATGAAAAGAATCGAATCGAAAAGAATCGAATTGAAATGTAAAGAATCGAAATGAAAGCAACGAAAAAAATCGAATTGAAAAGAATCGAATCGAATCAAATCAAATCGAAAAGAATCAATTCGAAACAAATTGAAAAGAATCGAATCGAAACAAACAATCGAATTGAATCGAAAAGAATCAAATCGAATCGATTAAAATAGAAAAGAATCGATTCAAAAAATCGAATAGAACCAAATCGAAGAAAAAAGAATCGAATCGAATCGAAAAGAATCGAATCGAATCGAAAAGAATAGAATCAAATAAAAAGAATCGAATCAAAATGAATCGATTTGAAACGAAAAGAATCGAATTAATCGAATCGAATTGAATGAAAAGAATCGAATTGAATCGAAATGTATCGAATAGAAAAGAATTGAACATAAACGAAAACACTCGATCGAATCAGTCGAATAAATTCTAATCGAATCGAATCAAAAAGAATCAAAAAGATTTGAATTGAATTGAAAAGAATCGAATTGTATCGAATCTAAAAGAATCAAATCAAATCGAATCAAATAGAAAAGAATCAAATCGAATAGAATCGAATCAAAGAAAAAAGAATTGAATCGAAACAAAAAGGTCGAAATGTATCGAATCGAATCAAAAAGAATCTAATCGTATCAAATCGAATAGAAAAGAATCAAATTGAATAGACTAGAAAAGAATAAAATCAAACTGAATCGAAAAGAATCAAATTGAAAGAATCAAATTGAATCGAATTGAATTGAAAAGAATTGTATTGAAAAGAGACAAATCTAAACAAAAATAATTGAATTGAATCGAATCGAAAAGAATCGAATAGAATTGAACTGAAAAGAATCGAATTGGATAGAAAAAAATCTAATAGAATCGAATAGAATGGAAAAGAATCCAATTGCATCGAATCGATAAGAATCGATTCGAATCAGAATGTAAAGAATCGTATCGAATTGAATCGAAAAGAATGGAATTGAATCAAAAAGAAACGAATTGAAAGAATCGCATCTAAACAAAAAGTATCGAATTGAATCGAATAGAAAAGAATTGAATCGAATAAAATTGGTAAGAATTGAATCAAATCGAATCGAATTGAAAAGAATCGAATCAAATCGAATTGAAAAGAATCGAATCGAATCAAAAAGAATCAAATTGAAACGAAAAGAATCGAATCAAATTGAATTAAAAAAATCGAATCGAATCGTATTGAAAAGAATTAATTCAAATAGAATTGAAAAGAATCGAATCGAATAAAATCAAATCGAAATGAATGAAATTGAATTGAATAAAAAAAAATCGAATAGAATCGAAAACAATTGAATTGAATTGAATCTTAAAAAATCAATTCGAATCGAAATGAAAAGAATCATATTGAATCAAATCGAAAAGAATCGAAAAAATCGAATTGAATCGAAAAGAATCGAAGCAAATCGAAAAGAATCGAATCGAAATGAAAGAATCGAATTGAATCGAAAAGAATAGAATAGAATCGATTCGAATCGAAAAGAATTGAATCGAAGAAAATCGAATAGAAAAGAATCGAATCGAAAAGAATCGAATCGAATCAAATCAAGAGGAATCAAATCGATTCGAATTGAAAGTGTTGAATCGAATCGAAAGAATCTAATTGAATCGAATGAAAAAGAATCAAATTGAATCGAAAAGAATTGAATCGAATCGAAAGAATTGAAAAGAATCGAATTGAATAGAATCGAATAGAATCGAATTGAAAAGAATCGAATCGATTTGAATCAAATAGAATAAAAAAGAATCAAATCGAATAAAATAGAAAAGAATCGAATCGATTCAAAAAGAATCGAATTGAATAAAATCGAAAAGAATCGAATCGAATCTAAAGAATCGATTCAAATCAAAATGAAATGAATCGTATTGAATCGAATAAAAAGGAACCAAATCGAATTGAAGAGAAAAGAATTGAAGAGAAAAGAAATGGATCAAAAAGAATCGAATTGAATGGAATCAAATGGAAAAGAAATGAATCGATTCGAATCAAATCGAATCAAAAAGAAATCAAACCGAATCGAAAAGATTCGACTAATATAATCAGATCGAATGGAAGTGAATCGAATCGAATTGAAAACGATCAAACCAAATTGAACTGAATCGAAAAGAGTAAAATAGAATCAAATCGAATTGAATAGAAAAGAATCGAATTGAATCAAATCGAAAAGAATCGAATCGAAAGGAATAGAATCAAACCGAAACGAATCAAATCTAAAAGAATCAAATCGAATCGATAAGAATCAAAATAAGATCGAATTAAATCGAAAAGATTCGAATCAAATCGAATCGAAAAGAATCAAAATGAATCGAATCGAAAGGTTTTGAATCGAATCGAATCGAAAATAATCGAATCGAATAGAAAAGAATCGATTCGAATCGGAAAGAATCAAATCGAATTGAAAAGATTCGAATCAAATTTAATGGAAATGAAAAGATTCCAATCAAATCGAAAAGAATCGTATCGAATTGAAAAGAATCGAATTGAAACAAAAAGAATCAATTGCATCGAATCGAAAAGAATCGAATAGAATAGAATCGAAAAGACGAATCAAATCGAAAAGAATCGAATCGAATCAAGGGAATCGAAAAGAATCGAATTGAAACGATAAGATTCGAATCGAAAAGAATCGAATCGAAAAGAATCGAATTGAATCGAATCGAAAAAAATCGAATCAATAGGAATCGTACCGAAACGAAAAGAATAGAATAGAATCGAAAAGAATCGAATTGAATGGAATCGAATTGTATCGAAAAGAATCGAATCTAAACAAAAATAATCAAATTGAATCGTATCGAAAAGAATCGAATCAAATCGAACTGAAAACAATCGAATCAAATCAATAAGAATTGAACTGAATCGAATCGAAAAAATCAAATAGAATCGAATAGAATGGAAAAGAATCGAATCGCATCGAATCAGTAAGAATCGATTTGAATCAAAATGAAAAGAATCGTATCGAATCGAAAAGAATCGAATTGAAAGGAAGCGAATCTAAATGAAGAAGAATCGAACTGAATCTAATCGAAAACAATCAAATCAAATAGAATAAAAAAGAATCGAATCAAATCGAACCAAAAAATATCGAATTGAATCGAATAGAAAAAAATGAAGAGAATCGAAAAGACTCGAAACGAATCGAATTGAAAAGAATCGATTCGAATCAAAATGAAAAGAATCGTATTGAATCGAACAGAAAAGAATCAAATCGAATCGAACAGAAAAGGATCGTATCGAATCAAATTGAAATGAATCAAAACGAATTGAAAAGATTCGAATTGTATGGAATCGAATCGAAAAGAATCGAATCGAATCGAAAATAATCAAGTGAAATTTAATGGAATAGAAAGAATCGAATTGAAAAAAATCAAATCGAAAAGAATCGAAACAAATCGAATCAGGTCGAATGTAAAACATTCAAATCGAATAGAAAAGAATTGAGTTGAATCGTATCGAAAAGAATCAAATTGAATTGAAAAGAATCGAATCAAAAAGAATGGAATTGAAATGAAAAGAATGAATCGAATCGAAAAGAACCATAATGAATCGAATCGAATGGAATTGAATCGAATATAAAAAAAATCGAATCGAATAAAATCGATAAGAGTCGAATCAAATCGAATAGAATTGAAGAATTGAATCGAATAAAATCGAATCGAAAAGAATGGAATTTAATTGAATAGAAAAAAATCAAATAGAATCGAATATAATCGAAAAGCAGCAAATCGAATCGAAAAGAATCGATTCGAATCCAAATGAAAAGAATCATATTGAATCAAATTGAAAAGAATCAAATCGTATTGAAAAGAATCAAATCGAATAGAAAAGAATCAAATAGAAATGAAAAGAATCAAATCTAAAAGAATAGAAAAGAATCGAATCAAAACGAAAGAATCGAATCGAAAAGAATAGAGTAGATCGATTTGAATCGAAAAGAACTGAATTGAAGAAAATCAAATAGAATCGAATCAAAACGAATCGAATCGAAAAGAATCGAATCGATTCGAATTGAAGAGTTAAATCGAATCGAAAAGAATCAAAAAGAATCAAATCGAATCGAACCGAAAAGAATCAAATTGAATCGAATCGAAAGAATTGAAAACAATCGAATTGAATTGAATCAAAAAGAATCGAATCAAAAAGAATCGAATGGAAACGAAAGAATTGAATTGAATCAAAAACAATTGAATCAAATTTAATGGAATCCAAAGAATCGAATCGAATCGAATCGAAAAAATAGAATCGAAAAGAATTCAAACGAATCGAATCAGGTCGAATGGAAAAGAATCGAATCTAATCAAAAAGAATCGAGGTGAATCGAATCGAAAAGAATCAAATTGAATCGAAAGGAATCGAATCAAAAAAAATGGAATCGAAATGAAAAGAATGAATCGAATTGAAAAGAAATGAAACGAATTGAAAAGAATCATAACGAATCGAATCGAATTGATATGAAAAGAATCGAATCCAAACAATCAAATCGAAACCAAAGAATTGAATCGTATCGAATCGAATCGAAAAGAATCGAATTGAATCGAATCGAAAAGATTGATTCGAAATGAAAAGAAAATATGAAATGAAAATATGAAAATGAAAAATGAAAATATGAAATGAAATAGAAAAAATTGAATCGAATCGAATAGAAAACAATCGAATCGAATCGAAAAGAATCGAATTGAATCAAATCGAATCGAAAAGAATCAAATAAAAAAAATAAATAAAAATAAATAAAAACAAAAAAAAGAAAAGAATCAAATAAAATAGATTAGAAAAGAATCGAATCGAAAAGAATCGAATTGAATCGAATCGAAAAAAATTGAATAGAATCGAATAGAATCGAAAAGAATCGAAACGAATCAAATCGAAGAGAATCGATTCAAATAGAAATGAAAAAATCGTATCGAATTGAAACGAAAAGTATCAAATTGAATCAAATCGAAAAGAATTGAATCAAATTGAATCGAAAACAACTGAATCGAATCGAATCGAAAAGAATCGAATTGAATCGAATCGAATAGAAAAGAATCGAATTGAATCGAAAAGAATCGAATCGATTCGAATTGAATCGAAAATAATCAAATCAAATAGAATCAAAAAGAATCGAAATAAATTGAATCGAAAAGAATCGAAATGAAAAGAATCGAATTGAAACGAAAAGCATCGAATCGAATGTAACGAAAAAAAACGAAAAGAATCGAATCAAAACAAAAGAATCGAATTCAATCGAATCAAATCGAAAAGAATCAATTCGAAACAAACTGAAAAGAATCAAATAAAATCGAATCGAATCGAAAAGAATCGAATTGAATCAAATCGAATCAAAAAGAATCAAATAAAATAGATTAGAAAAGAATCGAATTGCATCGAAAAGAATCGAATTGAATCGAATCGAAAAAAATCGAATAGAATCGAATAGAATCAAAAAGAATCGAAACGAATCAAATCGAAGAGAATCGATTCAAATAGAAATGAAAAAATCGTATCGAATCGAAACAAAAAGAATCAAATTGAATCAAATCGAAAAGAATTGAATCAAATCGAATCGAAAACAACTGAATCGAATCAAATTGAAAAGAATCGAATTGAATCGAATCGAATCGAACAGAATATAATCGAATCGAAAAGAATCGAATCAAATTTAATGGAATCAAAAAGAATCGAATCGAATCAAATTGAATAAAAAAGAGTCAAATCGAAGAGAATCGAAACGAATCCAATCAGATCGAATTTAAAAGAATCGAATCGAAAAGAATTGAATGGTATCGAATCGAAATGAAAAGAATTGAATTGAATCGAATCAAAAAGATTCGAATCGAAAAGTATCATATTAAGCGATAAGAAACAATTCGAATAGAAAAGAATCGAATCATATCGAATCGAAAAGAATCGAATTGATTAGAAAATAATCGAATTGAATCGAATCTAAAAGAATCAAATCGTATGCAATCGGATAAGAATCGATTGTATGGAATCGAATCGAAAAGAATCGAATTGAATAAAATAGAAAAGAAAGGAATCGAATTGAATCGAAAAGAATCGAATCGAATAAAAAAGAACAGAATCGAAATGAAAAGAATCGAAGAGAATCGAATCAAAAAGAATCGAGTCGAATCAAATCAAAAAGCATCAAATCGAAAAATATCGAATTCAAATGAAAACGAATTGAATCGAATCGAAAAGAATCAAATTGAACGAATTGAATCGAAAAGAATAGAATCTAAACGAAAAGAATCAAATTGAATCGAATCGAAAAGAATCGAATCGATTCGAAACGAATCGAAAAGAAACAAATCAAATAGAATTGTAAAGAATCGAAATAAATCGAAAAGAATCAAATTGAATCGAATCGAAAAGAATCAAATCAAAAAGAATCAAATCGAAACCAAAGAATCGAATCGAAGCAAAAAGAATAATATTGAATCGAATCGACAAGAATCGAATCGAAAAAAATCGAATAGAATCGAATCGAATTAAAAAGAATCAAATCGGGATCCCTGGGTGGCGCAGCGGTTTGGCGCCTGCCTTTGGCCCAGGGCGCGATCCTGGAGACCCGGGATCGAATCCCACATCGGGCTCCCGGTGCATGGAGCCTGCTTCTCCCTCTACCTGTGTCTCTGCCTCCCTCTCTCTCTCTCTGTAACTATCATAAATAAATAAAAATTTAAAAAAAAAAGAATCAAATCGAATCAAATCGAATCTAAACGAAAATAATCAAATTGAATGGAATCGCATCGATAAGAAAAGAATCAAAAAAATCGCATAGAATTGAGTCAAATCCAAAAGAATTGAATTGAATCAAAAGAAATAGAATTGAATCGAATCGAATAAAAAATCGAATCGAATCTAAACGAAAATAATCGAATTGAATCGACTCGAATCGATAAAAATCGAATCGAAAAGAATCGAATCCAAATGAAAATATTTGAATTGAATCGAATCAAAAGGCTCGAATTGAGTCAAATCGAAAAGAATCGAATCCAATCTAAAAGAATCGAATTGAATCGAATCAAAAAAATCGAATCCAATTGAAAAGAATCGAATTGAATCGAATCGAAAATAAATGAATTGAATTGAAAAGAATCGAATAGAAAATAATCGAATCGAATCAAATTGAAAAGAATCGAAAAGAATCAAATCGAATTGAAAAGAATCGAATCGAATCAAAAAGAATCGTATCAAATCGAATCAAAAAGAATCGAATTGAATCAAATTGAAAAGAATCGAATCGAAAAGAATCATATAGAATCAATAGAATTGAATCAAAAAGAATTGAATCAAATTGAAAAAATTGAATCGAATTGAGTCGAAAAGAATTGAATCAATAAGAATCAAATCGAATCGAAAAGAATCGAACCAAATCAAATAGAAAAGAATCGAATCGAATCAAAAAGATTCGAATCGAATCGAATAAAAAATAATCGAATTGAAACAAATCAAAACGAATCGAAAGGATCGAATTGAAAAGAATCCAATCGAAAAGAATTGAAACGAATAGAATATAGTAGAATCTCAAAGAATCGAATATAATCAAATCGTAAAGAATCGAATCGAATCGAAAAGAATCGATTTGAATTGAATCGAACCGAATGAAATCAAATCCCATTGAAAAGAATTGAATCAAATCGAAAGAATCAAATTGAATCAAAGAATCAAATCGAATCAAATCGAAAAGAATTGAATCGAATCGAAGGGGTCGATCGAAGAGAATTGAATCGATTCGAAAAAAACGAATCGAATCGAATTGAATCGAATTGAAAAGAATCGAAAAATTGAATCGAATTGAAACGAATCGAAAAGAATCGAGAAGAATCGAATCGAATCGAATTGAAAAGAATCAAATCGAATCGAATCGAATTAAAAAGAATCGAATCGAATCGAAAAGAATCGAATCGAGTTGAAAAAATCGAATCGAATCGAATCGAAAAGAATCGAATCGAAACAAATTGAAAGAATTGAATCGATTCGAAAAGAATCAAATCAAAACGAATCGAAAAGAATCGAATCGAATCAAAAAGAATCGAATACAAAAGAATCGAATCGACGAATCGAAAAGAATCGAATCGCAAGGATTCGAATCAAATAGAATAGAATCGAAAATAATCGAAGCGAATAGAATCAAAACGAATCGAATTGAAAATAATCAAATCGAATCAAATCGAAAAGAATCGAATCGAATCAAAATGAATCGAATCGAAAATAATCGAATCAAATTGAATCAAAACATATCAGCCGAAAATAATCGAATGAAATCGAATCAAAATTAATCTAATCGAATTGAATCGAAATGAATTGAATCGAAACGAATCCAATCGAAAATAATTGAATCAAAATGAATCGAATCGAAAATAAATGAATCGAATCAAATCGAAAATAATCAAATCGAAGTGAATCGAATCGAAAATAATCGAATCGAATCGAATCAAAAATAATCGAATCAAATCGAATTGAAGCGAATCAAATCGAAAATAATCGAATCGAAATAAATTGAATCAAAAATAAAGGAATCGGGGATTCCTGGGTGGCGCAGCGGTTTAGCGCCTGCCTTTGGACCAGGGCGCAATCATACAGACCTGGCATCGAATCCGACGTCAGGCTCCCGGTGCATGGAGCCTGCATCTCCTTCTGTGTCTCTGCCTCTCTCTCTCTCTCTGTATGACATCATAAATTAAAAAAAAAGAAAAGAAAAGAAAGGAATCGAATCAAAATGAACCGAATCGAATCGAACCTAATCGAAACGAATCGAATCGAAAATATTTGAATTGAATTGAATCGAATCAAAACTAATCGAATCATATAGAATCGAAATGAATCGAACCAAAAATAATTGAATCGAATCAAAACGGATCGAATCGAAAATAATCGAATCGAAACGAATGGAATCGAAAATAATCTAATCGAATCGAATCAAAAATAATCGAATCGAATCAAATAGAAACGAATAGAGTGAAAAATAATTGAATCGAAACAAATAGACTCGAAAATAATAGAATCAAATTGAATCGAATCAAACTAATCGAATTGTTTTGAATCGAAATGAATCGAATTGAAAATAATCGAATCAAAACGAAACGACTTGAAAATAATTGAATTGAATCAAAACGAATCGAATCGAAAATAATTGAATTGAAACGAATCGAATAGAAAATAATTGAATCGAATCGAATGGATAGAAATTAATTGAATTGAAATGAATCGAAAAGAATCGAATCAAAATTAAATAAAAAAGAATTGAAAAGAATCGAATCGATTTGAAAAGACTCAAATCGAATCGAAAAAGATCGAATCGAATCGAAAAGAATCAAATCGAATCGAATTGAATCGAAAAAGAAGAATCGATTTGAAAAGAATCAAATCGAAAAAAAAAAAAAAAAAAGAAAAGAATCAAATCGAATCGAAAAAGATCAAATCGAATTGAAAAGAATCAAATCGAATCGAAAAAGATCGAATCGAATCAAAAAGAATTGATTCGAAATGAATTGAATCAAATTGTATCGAAAAGAATCGAAACGAATCAAATAAAGAAGAATCGAATCGAAAAAATCGAATCGAATCGAATTGAATCGAAAAGAATCGAATCAAAAAGAATCGAATCGAATCGAATCAAAAATAATCGAATCGAATAGAATCGAAATGAATCGAATCGAAAATAATCGAATCGAAACGAATCGAATCAAAAATAATTGAATCAAATCGAAATGAATCGAATCAAAAATAATCGATTCAAAAATAATTAAATCGAATCGAAACGAATTGAGTCGAAAATAATCTAATCAAAATGAATCGAATAGAAAAAAATCGAATCGAAAAGAATCGAATCGTAAATAATCGAATCGAAACGAATTGACTCGAAAATAATTGAATGGAAACAAAACGAATTGAATCGAAAATAATTGAATCGAAACGAATCGAATCGAAAATAATTGAATCGAATAGAATCGAATTAAATAGAAATTAATCAAATCGAATTGAATCGAAACGAATTGAATTGAAAATAATCGAATCGAAATGAATCGAATCGAAAATAATCGAATTGAATCGAATCGAAACGAATCGAATCGAAAATAATAAAATCGAAACGAATCGAATCGAAATGAATCAAATCGAGAATAATAGAATCGAAACTAATTGAATCGAAAAAATCGAATCGAATCAAATCGAATCGAAAAGAATCGAATCAAATTGAATCAAAAAGATTCAAAAAGAATCAAATCGAATAGAATTGAAAAGAAACGAATCAAAAACTTTCGAATCGAAATGAAAAATATTAAATTGAATCGAATCCAAGAAATCGAATCGAATCGAATCGAAAAGAATAGAATCAATTGAAAAAGATCAAATCGAATCGATCGCGTCGAAAAGAATCGAATAGATTCAAAAGAATCTAATTAAATCGAATCAAATAGAATCAAAACATATCAAATAAAGAATCGAATCGAATTGAAAAGAATCGAATCAAATTGAATCAAAAAGAATCGAATCCAAAGGAATCGAATCGAATCTAAAATAGTTGAATCAAAAAGAATTGAATCGAATAGATTCGAATTGAATCGAATCGAATGAAAAGAATCGAATCGAATTGAAAATAATCCATTCGAATCTAATCATATCGAATTGAATATAATCGAAACGAATCAATCGAATCTAATTAATCGAATGAAAAAATTGAATGGAATTGAAACGAATCGAATCGAAAATAATCAAATCGAATCAAGTTGAAATTAATCGAATCGAATTGAATCTAATGGAAACGGATCGAATAAAAAATATTTGAATCGAATCAAATCGAATAAAAAATAATCGAATCGAAATGAATCGAATAGAAAATAATCAATAGAATCGAATAGAAAATAATCAGTTTGAATCGATTCAAAACGAATAGAATCGAAAATAATCAAATCGAATCAAATAGAAAATAATCGAATCGAATCGAAAATAATTGAATTGAAATGAAACGAATCGAAATGAATAGAATCAAATCGAAAATAATCGAACTGAAACGAATCGAATCGAAGGTTATCGAATTGATTCAAAACTAAGCAAATCAAAAATAATTGAATTGAAAGAAATCGAATTGAAAATAATTGAATCGAATCGATTCGAATAGAAATTAATCGAATCGAACTGAATCGAAACGAATCGAAACAAAAATAATCGAATAGATTCAAAAAGAAATTCGAATCGAAAAGACTCGAATCTATAAGAATCAAATCGAATCGAATCGAAAAAATCGAATCAAATCACACCTAATCAAAAGAATCGAATAGAATGGAATTAAAAGAATCGAATCGAATTGAATTGAATAGAAACAAAAATAATCGAATCGAATCGAATTGAAACGAAATGAATCGAAAAAAATCGAATCGAAAAGAATCGAATCGAAAATAATCGAATCGAATCGAAATTAATCGAATCGAATTGAATCTAATCGAAACGAATCGAGTTGAAAATAATCGAATCAATTCAAATCGAATCGAATAAAAAATAATCGAATCGAATCGAATAGAACCAAATCAAGTCGAATATAATTGAATCGAAATTAATCGAATCGAAATGAATCGAATCAAATCGAAAAAAATCTAATCGAACAAATCGAATCGAAGATAATCTAATCGAATTGAAAATGAATCGAATCGAATCGAATTGAAACTAATCGAATCGAATCGAAATGAATCGAATCGAAATGAATCGAATCGAAAATAATCGAACCGAATCAAATCAAATCGAATAGAAATTAAACGAATCGAATCAAAATGAAACGAATCGATTAGAATCGAATTGAAAATAATCAAATCGAAATGAATCGAATAGAAAATAATCGAATCGAATCGCATTGAAACGAATTGAATCGAAACGAATCAAATCGAAAATAAATCGAAATTATTCGAATTGAATCGAATCTAATCGAAGCGAATCGAATAGAAAATAATCGAATCGAATCGAATCGAAAATAATTGAAGCAATTCTAATTGAATCGAAAATAATCGAAACGAATCGAATTGAAACGAATAGAATGGAAAATAATCGAATCGATATGAATCGAATCGAATAAATCGAATCGAAACGAATCGAATCGAAAATATTCGAATCGAAAATAATCGAATCGAATCAAATCCAAAAGAATCGAATTGAATCGAAGAGAAAAGAATCAAATTGAATCAAATCGAAAAGAATCGAATCGAGACGAAAAAATCGAATCGAGTTGAAAATATCGAATCGAATCAAATCAAAGTGTCAAATTGAATCGAAAAGAATCGAATCGGAAAGAATTGAGTCGAAAAGAATCAACTCTGGGGATCCCTGGGTGGCGCAGCGGTTTGGCGCCTGCCTTTGGCCCAGGGCGCGATCCTGGAGACCTGGGATCGAATCCCACATCAGGCTCCCGGTGCATGGAGCCTGCTTCTCCCTCTGCCTATGTCTCTGCCTCTCTCTCTCTCTGTGTGACTATCATAAATAAATAAAAATTTTTTTTAAAAAAAGAAAAGAATCAACTCAAAAGAATCGTTCGAATCAAAAAGAATCAAATAGAGGAGAACCGAATCAACGAATCGAAAAGAATAGAATCGAAAAGAATCGAATCGAAAGTAATCGAATCGAATTAATTGAATCGAAAATAATCAAATCGAATCGAATCGAATTGAATCGAAAATAATCGAATCGATATGAATCAAATTGAATAAATCGAATCGAAACGAATCGAATTGAAAATGTTCGAATCGAAAATAATCGAATCAAATCAAATCCAAAATAATCGAATTGAATTGAATCGAAGAGAAAAGAATCGAATTGAATCAAATCAAAAAGACTCGAATCAAGATGAAAAAATCGAATCGAGTTGAAAATATCGAATCGAATCGAATCGAAGTGTCATATCGAATCAAAAAGAATCGAATTGAAAAGAATCGAATCGGAATGAATCGAGTCGAAAAGTATCAAATCAAAAAGAATCGTTTGAATCAAAAAGAATCAAAAAGAAAAGAACCGAATCAACGAATCGAAAAGAATAGAATCGAAAAGAATCGAATCGAAAGTAATCGAATCAAATGAATTGAATCGAAAATAATCAAATCGAATCGAATCGAATTGAATCGAAAATAATCGAATCGAATTGAAATTTATCGAATCAAAAATAATCGAATCAAAACGGATTGAATCAAAAATAATCAAATCGAATCGAATCGAAATGAATTGAATCGAAAATAGTCGAATCGAATCTAATTGAATCGAAAATAATCGAATCGATTCTAATCGAATCGAATTTAATCGAAATGAATCGAATCGAAAATAATCGATTCGAAACGGATTGAATCGAAAATAATCGAATCGAATCGAATCAAAACGAATCGAATCGAAAGTAATCGAGTCGAAACTAATTGAATCGAAAATAATCGAATCGATTCGAATTGAATTGAAATGAGTCGAATCGAATCGAAACGATTTGAAATGAATCAAATCGAAAATAATACAATTGAAACAGATCGAATCGAAAATAATTGAATCAAAATTAATTGAATTGAATCGAATCTAATAGAAATAATCGAATCGAAAATATTCGAATAGAATTGAATCGAATAAAAGATAATCGAATTGAATCGAATTGAAACAAATAAAATCGAAAAGAATTGAATCAAAACAAATCTAATAGAAAATAATCGAATCGAATCAAATAGAAAATAATCGATTCGAAACGAAGAGAAACGAAATAATTGAATCGATTCAAATCGAATCGAATCGAATCGAATATAATTGAATCGAATCGAATAGAAAAGAATCGAATCGAATCAACAAGAATCGAATCGAAAAGAATCGAATGAATCGAAAAGAATCGAATTGAAAAGAATTGAATTGAAAAGAATAGATTCGAATTGAAAAGAATCAAATTGATAAGAATCGAATCGAATCGAAAAGAATCAAATGGAAAAGGATCGAATCAACAAATCGAAAAGAATAGAATCGAATGGAATCGAATCAAAAACAATAGAATCGAATCGAAACTAATCAAATCCAAATGAATCGAATCGAAAAGACTCGATCGAAAAGAATCGAATCGAATTGGATCAAATCGAATCGAAAATATTTGAATCAAATCGAATCGAATTGAATAGAATCGAAAAGAATCGAATCGAATTGAAAATAATTGAATCGAATCAAAAAGAATCAAATCAAATCAAATCGAAAAGAAGCGAATAAAATTGAATCGAAAAGAAATGAATTGAATCAAGTAGAATGGAATCGAAAAGAATCGTATCGAATTGAAAAAATTCGATCGAATTGAATCTAAAAGAATTGAATCGATAAGAATCGAATCGAATAGAAAAGAATTGAACCAAATCAAATAGAAAAGAATCGAATCGAATCGAAAAGATTCGAATCAAATCGAATCGAATAAAAAATAATCGAATCGAAACAAATCGAATCGAATCGAAAGAATCAAATCGAAAAGAATCCACTCAAAAAGAATTGAAACGAATAGAATCAAGTTGAATCGAAAAGAATCGAATGTAATCGAATCGAAAAGAATCGAATCGAATCGAAACAAAAAGAATCGAATAGTATTGATCAAAAAGAATCGAATCAAATCAAAAACAATTGATTTGAATCGAATCGAATTGTAATGAGTCGAACTGAAAGGAATCGAATCGAATCGAATCGAATCAATTCTAATCGAATCCAATCGAAAAGAATCGAATAGAATCGAATCGAAAAGAATCAATTCAATCGAATCAAAAAGAATCGAAACAAATCGAATCAAAGGAATCGAATCGAATCAAAAAATCCAATTGAATCTAATCGAAAAGTATCGAATCGAATCGAATCGAAAAGAATCGAATTGAAAAGAATCTAATCGAATAGATTCAAATCGAATCGAATTGAATCGAAAAGAATCGAATCAAATCGAATCGAAAAGAATCGAATTGAATCAAATCGAATGGAATCAAATAGATTTGAATTAAATCAAATCGAATGAAAAGAATCGAATTGAATCGTAAAGAATTCAATCGAATCGAAAAGAATCAAATTGAATTGAGAAGAATCGAATTGAAAAATATTGAATCGAATCGAAAAGAAACGAATCGAAAAGGATCGAACTGAATTGAAAAAAAAAGAATCGAAAAGTATCGAATGGAATCGAAACAAAAACAATTGAATCCAATCGAAAAGAATCGAATCGAAAGGAATCGAATTGAATCGAATCTAAACAAATCGAATCCAAATGAATCAAATCGAAAAGAGTCTATCAAAAAAAAAAAGAAGAGTCTATCAGAAAGTCGAATCGATTTGAAAAAAACGAATCGAATAGAATTGAATCGAATCCAAAATAATTGAATCGAATTGAATGGAAATGAAAAGAATCGAATTGAATTGAAAAGAATCGAATCGAATCAAATCAAATCGAAAAAAAAACGAATCAAATTGAATCAAAGAGAATCGAATCGAATCGAAAGGACTCGAATCGATACATATCGAAAAGAATCGAATCGAACGGAATCAAAGATTCGAATCGAAAAAATCGAATTTAATCGAATCGATTCTAAAAGAAAGGAATTCGAATCGAAAAGATTTCAATCAAATCAAATAGAAACAGGGAATCGAATCAAATAGAATCGAAAAGAATTGAATCGAATACAGAAGGATTGAAATGAATCGAATCAAAAAGAATTGAATCAAATCAAATGGAAAAGAATCGAATCAAAATAATCGAATCGGGGATCCCTGGGTGGCGCACCGTTTTAGCGCCTGCCTTTGGCCAAGGGCGCGATCCTGGAGACCCGGGATCGAGTCCCACGTCAGGCTCCCGGTGCATGGAGCCTGCTTCTCCCTCTGCCTGTGTCTCTGCCTCTCTCTCTCTCTCTCTCTGTGACTATCATAAATAAATAAAAATTAAAAAAAAACAAAATAATTGAATCGAAAAGAATTGAATAGAAAAGTTTCCAATCGAATCGAATTGAATCGAAAAGAATCTAATCGAATCGGAAAGAATCGAATCGAATCGGAAAAAAATAAAATTGAATCAAATCAAATAGAAAAGAATCGAATCGAAAATAATCCAATCATATCGAATTGAATCGAAAATAATCGAATCGAAACGAATCGAATCAAATGGAAAGAATCGAATTGAAAAGAATGCAAACGAAAGGAATCGAATTGAATCAATGAGAATTGAAACGAAGTGAATCTAGTATCGAAAAGAATCGAATGTAATGGAATCGAAAAAAATCGAATCGAAGACAATCGAAAAGAATCGAATGGAATTGAAATGAAAATAATTTAATGGAATTGAATAAAAAAGTATCGAATCGAAAAAAATCGAATCGAATCGAATCGAATTGAAATGAATAGAACTGAATGGAATCGAATCCAATCGAAAAGAATCGAATCTAATCGAATCGAAAATAATCGAATCGAAAAGAATTGAATCGAATAGTTTCGAATCAAATCGAATTGAATCGAAAAGAATTGAATCGAATCGAATCAAATCGAATCACAAAGAATCGAACCGAAAAGAATCGAATCGAATAAAAAAGAATCGAATTGAAAAGAATCGAATCGAAAAGAATTGAATCGAATAGTTTTGAATCGATTCGAAACAAATACAAAAGAATCGAATTGAATCGTATCAAATCGAATTAAAAGAATCGAATCGATAGAATCAAAAAGAATCAAATCGAATCGAAAAGAATCAAAGAATCAAATCGATTTGAATCGAATCGAAAGGTATCGAATCGAATCGAAAAGATTCGAATGGAATCGACAAGAAACGAATCGAAAAGAATCGAATTGAATAGAAAAGAATCGAATTTAATTGAAACGAAAAGAATCAAATCGAATCGAAAAAAATCGATTTGAATCGAATCAAATTGAAATGAATCGAACCGAATGGAATCGAATCCAAACGAAAAGAATCGAATCGAATCGAAAAGAATCGAATCGATTCGAATCAAAAGTATTGAATTGAAAAAAAATAAAAAAAAAGTATTGAATTGAACCAATTCGAAAAGAATCTAATTGAATCAAAAAAATCGAATTGAATTGAAAAGAATAGAATCGAATCGAAAAGAATCAAATTGAACCGGGATCCCTGAGTGGCACAGCAGTTTGGCGCCTGCTTTTGGCCCGGGGCGCGATACTGGAGACCCGGGATGGAATCCCACATCAGGCTCCCGGTGCATGGAGCCTGCTTCCCCCTCTGCCTGTATCTCTGCCTCTCTCTCTCTCTCTGTGAATATCATAAATAAATAAAAATTTAAAAAAAGAATCGAATCGCACCAAATCGAAAAGAACTGAATCAAATCAAATTGAATCAAATCGAAAAGAATCGAATTGAAAAGAATCAAATCGAATAGATTCAAATCGAATAGAATCATATTGAATCGAATCAAATTGAATTGAATCGAATCGAATCGAATCGAAAAAATCGAATAAAATCGAAAAGAATCGAATCAAAAAGAATCGAATCGAATTGAATCAAATCGAATTGAAAAAAAATCGAATTAAATCAAAAAGAATCGATTCGAATAGAAAAGAATCGAATCGAAAAGATCGAATCAAATCGAAAAGAATCGAATTGAATTGAAAAAAGTCGAATCGAATCGAATCTAAAAGAATAGAATAGAATCGAAGATTCAAATCCAAAATAATCGAACTGAACAGTCGAATCAGAAAGAAACAAATCGATTCGAGTGAGGTGAGGCTCAGGTGTGGAACAAGTAACCAGGTCCCAATAATGCGAGGTGAGGACCAGAGTCACAAGATCTGGGTGAGGCCCAGATAGAATCAGAGACACCAGTTCCAGGTGAAGCCAAGAAGTAGTCCACAGGAATCATGTCCAGGTGGGGAACAAAGTCACCAGGACTGGGTGAGGCCCAGATGGGGACCAGATTCAGCAGGTCCAGGTGAGGACCAGGTGGTGACCAGAGTCACCAATTCCAGGTGAGGACCAGGTAAGGACCAGATTCACCAGGTCCAAGTGAGGCCCACGTGGGGACCTGAGTCACCAGGTATGGGTGACGCCCAGGTGGCAACCCCACTCACCAGGTCCAGGTGAGGCCAACCTGCAGGCCAGAGTCACCAGATCCAGGTGAGGCCCTGGTGGGGACCGGAGTCACCAGGTAAATGTGAGGCTAGAAGGACACCACAGGCCCCAGGTCCAGGTGTGGTTCATGTGGTAACGAGAGTCACCATGTCCAGATGAGACCCAGGTGGGGACCACAGTCACCAGGTCCAGACTGAGGCCTAGGTGGGGGGCCCAGAGTCATCAGGGCCATGTGAGGCCAAAGTTAAGATCAAAGTTATCAGGGCCAGGTGAGTCCCAGGTGGGGAACAGAATACCATGTCCAATTATGCCCAGGTGGGAGCAGAGACACATGGTCCAGATGAGGCCTAAGTGAGGATTATATTCACCAGGTCCTGTTGAGGCCCAGTTGAGGACCAGAGTCCCCAGGTCTGGGTGAGGCCCAAAGGGGGACCAGAGTCACCCGGTCCAGGTTATATCCAGGTGGGGACCAGAGTCACCATGTCAGGGTGAGGCCCAGAGGGGGATGAGAGTTACTAGGTCCAGGTGAGGCCCTGAAGTGGAACTGAGTAACCAGGTTTCATGATGCCCATGTGAGGACCAGATTCACCAGGTCTAGGTGAGGTCCCTGTGGGAACCAGTCACCTCGTCCAGGTAAGGACCAGGTGGGACCACAGTCACCAAGACAGGGTGAGGTTTGGAGGGTGACCAGAGTCACCAGGTCCAGGTGAGGCCGAGGTATAGAAGACCAGTAACCAGTACCAGAAACCAATGATGCCCAGGTAAGGACCAGAGTCACCAGGTCCAGGTGAGGCCCAAATATGGATCATAGTCTTTTGGTTCCAGGTGAGGCCAGAAGGAGACCACAGGAACGAGGTACAGTAGAGCCCCATATGGGAACCAGAGCCACCAGAACCAGGTGAGGTCCAAGTGGGGACCACAGTCACAAGGTCCAGGTGAGGCCCAGGTGGCAACAAGATTCACCAAGTCCCGGTGAGACCCAGGTGGTGACCAGAGTCACCAGCTCCAGGTGAGGAACAGGTAAGGACAAGATTCACCAGGTCCAAGTGAAGCCCAGGGGGGACCAGAGTCACCAGGTAAGGGTGAGGCCCAGAGGGCTAACCAGAGAAACCAGTTTCGATTGGGGCACAGAGTGGGACCAGAGGTCCCCAGTCAAAGTGAGGCCCAGGTGTGGAATAGAGTATCCAGGTCGCAATGATGCCTAGGTGGGGACCAGAGTCACTAGGGCCATGCAATGCCCAGATGGGGATCAGAATCACCAGGCCCTGGTGAGGCATAGAAGGAGACCACAGTCACCAGTATCAGTTGAGCTCGATTTGGGAACCAGAGCCACTATATCCAGCTAAGTCCCAGGTCCATGAAAGGCCCACATGAGGACCAGATTCATCAGTCGAATTGAGGCATAGCTGGGGACAAGAGTCAACAGGTCTGGGTGAGGCCTAGGTGGGGACAAGATTCACCAGGTCTGAGTTAGGTCAAAGTCGGGACGAGAGTCACCAGGTCCAGTGAGGCCAAACTGAGGACCAGAGTCACCAGATCCAGGGGAGGTTCATGTTGGAAAGAGAGTCAGCAGGTCCAGGAGAGTTCCAGGTGGGGACCAGAGTCACCAGATCCAGGTGGAGCCCAGGTGTAGACCAGAGATACCAGGTACACGTGAGTTTCAGGGGGAACCAGATGCAACAGGTGCATGTGAGGCTGGCTGGAGACCATGGTCAACAGGTCTACGTGAGGCCTGGTGTGGAACCAGATTTGATTTTTTCCAATTCTTTTTGAATCGATTTGATTCGATATGATTCTTTTCTATTCGACTCGATTCTTTTAGATTAGATTTGATTCGATTCTTTCAGATTAGATTAGATTTGATTCGATTCATTCTTTTTGCTTCCATTCGATTTCATTCTTTTGATTCGATGTGATTAGATTTGATTTTTTTGATTCAAAACTTCCGATTCGATTCAAATCGATTAGATTCTTTTCTATTTGATTCGATTCAATTCGATTCTTTTTGATTTGATTCGACTCTTTTTGATTAGATTCATTTGGATTCAATTCTTTTCCATTCCATTTGATTTGATTCAATTCAATTCTTTTTTATTTGATTTGTTTCGATTCTTATCGATTCGATTTTTTTGTTTCAATTCTTTTCCTTTCGATTTGAATCAATTCGATCCTTTTTGATTCGATTCGATTTTTTCTATTTGTTTCGATTCAATTATTTTCGTTTCGATTCGATAGTTTTTATCCATTTCTTTTGTATACTTTCCTTTTCGATTTGAATTCCTTTCTTTTCGAATCGATTTGAGTCAATTTGATTCTTTTCGAATCGATTCGATTCTTTTTGATTCAATTCGATTCAATTCGATTCGATTTTTTTCGATTCGATTTGATTTGATTATTTTCGTTTCAATTGGATTCGATTTTTTCCTTTTGATTTGATTCGTTTTGATTCTTTTTGATTCGATTATTGTGATTTGATTCGATTCGATTTTTTCAATTCGTTTCGACTCGATTATTTTCATTTCGATTCGATAGTTTTTGATTCATTTCTTATCGATTATTTTCTTTCGATTCGAATTCCATTCTTTTCGAATCGATTCGATTAGATTTGTTTTTTTTTTAATTTTTTAATTTTTTATTTTATTTATTTATGATAGTCACACAGAGAGAGAGAGAGAGGCAGAGACACAAGCAGAGGGAGAAGCAGACTCCATGCACCGGGAGCCCGATGTGGGATTCGATCCCGGGTCTCCAGGATCGCGCCCTGGGCCAAAGGCAGGCGCCAAACCGCTGCGCCACCCAGGGATCCCTGATTCGATTAGATTTGAATTGATTCTTTTTGATTCGATTCGATTCTATTCGATTGGATTCGATTCTTTTCACTTGCATTCGATTCAATTCTTTTGATTCGGTGTCATTCGATTCGATTTTTTTCGATTCGATTCGATTCAATTTTATTCTTTTCGATTCAATTTGATTCGATTCAATACTTTTCTATTCAATTCAATTTGATTCTTTTCGATTCATTCTTTTCGATTCGATTCCTTTCTTATCGAATTGTTTCGATACGATTTTTTTCAATTCGATTTGATTCGATTAGATTCTTTTTGATTCGATTCGATTCATTCGATCCTTTTGGCTTACATTTGTTTCGATTCTTTTGATTCGATGCGATTCGTTTTGTTTTTTTCGATATGATTCTTTTTGATTCGATTCGATTCATATCGATTGGATTCTTTACTATTTGATTCGATTCGATTCGAATTTTTCGATTCGATTTGATTTTTTTCGATTTAGATTCAAATCGATTATTTTCGATTCAATTCCATTCAATTCGATTCGATTCCTTTTGATTCTATTCGATTCGTTTCGATTCTTTTCATTTCGATTTGATTTTTTGATTCAATTCGACTCGATTCTTTCGATTTGATTCGACTCGATTCGATTATTTTCATTTCGATTCGATTCTTTTCGATTTTTTCGATTCGATTCTTTTTGATTAGATTAGATTCGATTCTTTTGATTGATTAGATTCAATTCTTTTCGATTCAATTCGATTCGATTCTTTTCAATTCGATTTGATTCTTTTCGATTAGATTCTTTTTGATTCGATTTGATTCTTTTCTTGCTTTTCAATTCGATTCGATTCGATTATTTTTGGTTCGATTCGATTCAATTCGATTCGTTTTTTTCGAAAAGATTCGATTCTTTTCGATTTCACTCCTTTCGACTCGATTCATTAGGATTTGATTTTTTTATTCGATTGGATTCTATTTTTTTCGATTCGATTTGATTCTTTTTTATTCTATTTGATTTGATGCGATTCTTTTCAATTCGATTTGATTCTTTTTAATTCAAATCGATTCGATTCTTTCGATTTGATTCGATTAGATTAAATTATTCTCATTTCGATTAGGTTCTTTTCGATTCGATTAGATTCGATTCTTTCGATCGATTAGATTCGATTCTTTTCGATTCAATTCGATTCGATTATTTTCGATTCGATTTGATTCTTTTCGATTCGAATCTATTCGATTCAAAAAGATTCTTTTTGATGTGATTCCATTCTATTCGATTCGATTCTTTTCGATTCGTTTCGATTCAATTCCATTATTTTCGATTTGATTCTTTTTGATTCAATTCGATTCGTTTCTTTCGATTCGATTTGATTTGATATTTTCGTTTCAATTAGATTCGATTCTGTTCGATTCTATTCGATTCGATCTTTTTGATTCAATTCGATTCTTTCTTATTCAGTTTGATTCGATTCTTTTCAATTCAATTCGATTCTTTATGATTCAATTAGATTCAATTATTTTGATTCGATTCGATTCTTTCGATTCTCTTCGATTCAATTCTTTTCGAATAGATTAGATTCGATTCATTTCAATTCAATTAGATTCGATTATATTCGATTCGATTGGATTCGATTTGATTTTTTCGATTGGATTCGATTCTTTTTGATTCGATTCTTTTCAATTATATTCAATTAGATTCGAAGAATCGAATCGAATGTAACGAAAAAATCAAATCGAAAAGAATTAAATCGAAACAAAAGAATCGAATCGAATCAAATCAGAAAGAATCGAATCGAAACGAGTCGAAGAGAATCGAATCGAAATGAATGGAAAAGTATCAAATCGAAAAGAATCGAATCGAATAAAAAAATCAAATAGAATCGAATAGAATCAAAAGAATCGAAACGAATTGAAGAGAATCAATTCGAATCGAAATGAAAAGAACCGTACCGAATCGAAAAGAATCAAATCAAATCGAATCAAAAGAATTGAATCCAATCGAAAAAAATTGAATCCAATCGAATCAAAAAGAATCGAATTGAATGGAATCGAATCGAAAGATTCTATTTGAATCAAAAAGATCGAATCAAATTTAATGGAATCGAAAAGAATCAAAACCGATCGAATAGAATCGAAAAGAATCTAATCTAATCGAAAAGAATCGAATCATATTTAATGGAATCGAAAAGAAACGAATCAAAATGAATCGAAAAGAATCAAATCAAATAGAACAGAAATGAATCGAAACGAATAGAATAGAAAAAATCGAAGAGAATTGAATAGAATTGAAAAGAAACAGAACGAATCGAATCAAAGAGAATCGATTCGAATCGAAATGAAAAAAATCGTATCGAATTGAATCGAAATCGATCGTATCAAAAGAATTGAATCGAATCGAAAGAATCGAATTGAAACGAAAAGAATCGAATTGAATGAAAAGAATCGAATCGAATCGAAAAGAATCGAATAAAAAAATCGAATCAAATCGAAAAGAATCGTATCAAATCAAAAAGAATTGAATCGAAACGAATCGATTTGAAACTAAAAGAATCGAATTAACCTAATCAAATAGAATGAAAAGAATCGAATCGAATCGAAAAAATCGAATAGAAAAGAATCGAACATAAACAAAAACACTCAATCGAATCAGTCGCATAAGTTCTAATCGAATTGAATCAAAAAGAATCAAATCGATTAGAATCAAATCGTAAAGAATTGAATCGAATCAAATCAAATCGAAAAGTATCGAATAGAAATGAATTGAATCGAAAAGAAGAATCGAATCAAATCAAATAGAAAAGAATCGAATCGAAACAAAAGAATGGGAACAAATCGAATCGAATCGAATCGAAAAGAATCAAATCGAATCGAATCGAATCGAAAAGAATCGAATCGAAAAAAACCGAATAGAATCGAATTGAATAAAAAAGAATGGAATCGAAACGAATGGAATAAAAAAGATTCGAATCGAATAAAAACGAAAAGAATCAAATCAAAACGAATAGAGTCAGACTGAATCGAATTGAATCAATATCGAATCGAATTGAATCGAAATCAATCGAATCGAATCGAATCAAAAAGAATTGAATCAAATCGAAAAGAATCGAATCGAATCAAATCGGAACGAGAAGGATCCAATTGAATCGAATCGAAAAGAAACGAATCGAATCAAAAAGAATCGAATCGAATAGAATAGAAAAGAATCGAATCGAATCGAATCGAAAAAAATCGAATAGAATCGAATAGAACCGAAAAGAATAAAAATGAATCGAATCGAAGAGAATCGAAATGAAAAGAATCGTATCAAATCGAATAGAAAAAAATCAAATCGAATCGAACCGAAAGAATAATCGAATCGAAAACAATTAATTCGATTCGAAAAGATTCGAATTTGAATGGAATCGAATCGAAAGAATCTAATCGAATCAAATAGAATCGTATCAAATTTAATGGAATCGAAAAGAATTGAATCGAAAAGAATCGAAACAAATCAAATCAGATTGAATGGAAAAGAATCGAGTTGAATTGAAAAGAATCGAATTGAATGGAAAAGAATTGAATACATTCGAATCGAAAAGAATCGAAACGAATCGCATTGAAAAGAATCGTAACAAATCGAATCAAAAAGAATCAAATCGAATCAAATAGAAAAGAATCGATTCGAATAGAATAGAATAGAATAGAATCGATTGAATTGAAAAGAATCGAATCGAATCGAAAAGAATCGAATTGAAAAGAATTGAATCGAAACAAAAAGAATCGAATCGAATTGAAAAGAATCAAATCAGAGAATCAAAAAGAATCGAAATGAATCAAATAGAAAATAATTGAATTGAATAGAATCGAAAAGAATCGAATTGAAACGAATGGAAAAGAATCAAATCAAATAGAATCGAAAAGAATGAAATCGAATAGAATCGAAAAAATCGAATAGAATCGAAGAATCAAAAGAATCGAAATGAATCGAATCAAAGAGAATCGATTCGAAACAAAACGAAAAGAATCGTAGAGAATCGATTCGAAACAAAATGAAAAGAATCGTATCGAATCGAATCGAAAAGAATCAAATCGAATCAAATCAAAAGAAATGAATCGAATCGAAAACAATCGAATACAATCGAATCAAAAAGAATCGATTGAATGGAATCGAATAGAAAAGAATCTAATCGAATCGAAAAGAATCGAATCGAATGGAATCAAAAAGAATCAAATCAAAAAGAATCGAAACCAATTCAATAAGATTGAATGGAAAAGAATCGAATCGAATCAAAAAGAATCGAATCATATCGAATCGAAATGAAAAGAATCGAATTAAATCGAATCAAAAAGAATTGAATCGAAAAGAATCGAATTGAAACGATAAGAATTGAATTGAATCGAATGGAAAGAATCGAATCGAATCGAAAAGAATCAAATCGAATCGAATTGAAGAGATCAAATCAAATCGAAAAGAATCTAATCAAAATGAATCGATTTGAAACGAAAAGCGAATTAATAGAATCGAATTAAATGAAAAGAATCGAAGAAAATCGAATCGAAAAGAATTGAATCGAAAAGAATCGAATTGAAACGGTAAGAATCGAATTGAATCGAATCGAAAAGAATCGAATCGAATTGAAAAGAATCAAGTCGAATCGAATCGAAGAGAATCACATCAAATTGAAAAGAATCTAATTAAAATGAATCGATTTGAAATGAAAAGAATCGAATTAATCAAATCGAATTAAAAGAAAAGAATCGAATCGAAAAGTATCGAAAGAAAAGAATCGAACCAAAACGAAAAGAATCAAATCGAATCAGTCGAATAAATTCTAATCGAATTGAATCAAAAAGAATCAAATGGAGTTGAATCGAATTGAAATGAATCGAATCGATTTGAAAAGAATCGAATTGAATCGAATCGAAAAGAATCGAAACGAAAAAAATCGAATCGAAATCAAAAGAATTAAATTGAATCGAATCAAAAAGAATTAAAACGATAAGAATCGAAACAAAACAAAAGAATCAAATTGAAGGGATCCCTGGGTGGCGCAGCGGTTTGGGGACTGCCTTTGGCCCAGGGCGCGATCCTGGAGACCCGGGATCGAATCCCACGTCGGGCTCCCGGTGCATGGAGCCTGCTTCTCCCTCTGCCTATGTCTCTGCCTCTCTTTGTCTCTCTGTTACTATCATAAATAAATAAAAATTAAAAAAAAACAAATCAAATCTAATAGAAAAAAATCGAATGGAATCAAATCGAATCAAAAAGAATAGAATTGAAAAGAATCGTAACGAATCAAATAGAAAAGTATCGAATTGAAAAGAATCGAATCGAATCGACTAGAATTGAAAAGAATCGAATCGAAACGAAAACAATCGAATCAAATCGAATCGAAAAGAATCGAATTGATTGAATCGATAGAATCGAATAGAATCGAAAAGAATCGAAATGAATCGAATCAAATAAATCGATTCTAATCGAAATGAAAAAATCGTATCGAAACAAAACGAAAAGCATCAAATCGAATCGAATCGAAAAGAATTGAACCAAATCGAATCGGAAACAATCGAATTGAATTGAATAGAAAGAATCGACTTGAATGGAAATGAATCGAACAGAATCGAATCGAATTGAAAAGAATCGAATAAAATTTAATGGAATCGGGATCCCTAGGTGGCTCAGCGGTTTGGCGCCTGCCTTTGGCCTAGGGCGCGATCCTGGAGACCCAGGATCGAATCCCACATCGGGCTCCCGGTGCATGGAGCCCGCTTCTCCCTCTGCCTGTGTCTCTGCCTCTCTCTCTCTCTCTCTCTCTCTGTGACTATCATAAATAAATAAAATTTAAAAAAAAAATTTAATGGAATCGAAAACAATCGAATCGAATCGAATTGAATAAAAAAGAGTCAAATCGAAGAGAATTGAAACAAATCCAATCAGATCGAATGGAAAAGAATCGAATCGAAAAGAATCGAATCGAATCGAAATAAAAAGAATCGAATTGTATCAATTTGAAGATTCTAATCGAAATTAAAAGAATCAAATCGAATCGAAAAAATCGAATTGAATCGAAAAAAATCGAATCGAATCAATTCGAGTCGATTTGAAATGAAAAGAATCGAATGAATCGAATAGAATTGAATGAAAAGAATCTAATCAAATTGAAAAGTATCGAATAGAAAAGAATCTAACAGAAATGAAAAGAATCGATCGAATCAGTCGAACAAATTCTAATCGAATCAAATCAAAAACATTCAAATCGAAAACAATCGAAAAGAATCTAAAAGAATCGAATCGTATCGAATCGAAAACAATCGAATCTTATGGAATTGAATCGGAAAGAATAAAATCGTATGGAATCGAATCGAAAAGAATCGAATAGAATAAAATAGAAAAGAAAGGAATCGAATTGAATCGAAAAGAATCGAATCGAATCAAAAAGAATCGAATTTAAATGAAAAGAATCAAAACGAATCCAAGAGAATCGAATCGAAACAAAAAGAATCGAGTCGAATCGAATTGAAAAGCATCGAATCGAAAAGAATCGAGTTCAAACGAAAACAATCGAATCGAATCGAAAAGAATCGAATTGAAAAGAATCGAATCTAAATGAAAAGAATCGAATCGAATCAAAAACAATCGAATCAAATCGAATCTAAATGAAAAAAATCGAATTGAATTGACTAAAAAAAATCGAATCGATAAGAATCGAATCTAAATGAAAATAATCGAATTGAATCGAATCGAAAAGAATCGAATTGAATCAAATCGAAAAGAATCGAATCAAAACCAGTCTAAAAGAATCGAATAAAATCGAATCGAATAAAATCGAATCGAATCGATAAGATCGAATCGAATCAAAACGAATCATTTCGAATAGAATAGAAAAGAATAGAATAGAATCGAATAAAAAAGAATCGAATCGAAAAGAATCGCATCGAAACGAGAAAAAAGAATCGATTCAATCGAAAAGAATAGAATCGAATCAAATCGAAAAGACTCAAATCAAATCGAATCAAAAATAATCGAATCGAAAAGAATCACGTTGAAACAAAAAAAGTCGAATCGAATCAAATCGAAAAGAATCGATTGGAATCAAATCGAAAAGAATCGAATCGAAAGGAATCGGAACAAAACGAATGGATTTGAAATAAAAAGATTCGAATCAAATCGAATCAAAAGAATCGAAAAGATTTAAATCAAAAAGAATAGAATAGATTCGAATCAAAAAGAACCGAATCGAATCGAATTGAAAAGAATCTTAAAGAATCGAATCGAAAATAATCGAATCTAATAGAATTGAATTGAATCGAAAGGATCGGTTCGAAAAGAATTGGATCGAAAAGAAAAGAAACGAATCGAACCGAATCGAAAACAATCGAATCGAATCAAATACAAAAGAATCGCTTTGAATAGCATAGAATTGAAAAGAATCGAATCAATCGGATTGAAAACAATCGAATCGAAAGAATCGAATCAAAAAAGTCAAATCGAAACGAAAACAATCGAATCGAATCGAGTCTAAAAGAATCATATTGAATTGAGTCGAGTCGAAAAGACTCAAATCGAAAAGACTCGAAACGAATTGAATCAAATCGAAAAGAATCTAATAGAAAAGACTGGAAAAGAATCAAATCAAAATGATTCAAATGAATTGAATAGAATAGAATCGAAAAAAATTGAATAGAATCGAATAGAATCGAAAAGAATCGAAACGAATTGAATCGAAGAGAATCGATTAGAATCGAAATGAATAGAATCGTATTGAATCGAATCAAAAAGAATCAAATCAAATCGAATCGAAAGAATTGAATCAAATCGAAAAGAATCCAATCGAATTGAAAAGAATCGAACTGAATGGAATCAAATCGAAAAGAATCTAATCGAATCGAAAAGAATCATCAAATTTAATGGAATCGAAAAGAATCGAATTGAATCGAAAAGAATCGAAATGAAACAAATCAGATCAAATGGAAAAGAATCAAATCGAATTGAAAAGAATCGAATCGAAATGAATCGAATCGAAAAGAATCGAATTGAAATGAAAAGGATCGAATCGAATAGAAAAGACGAATCGAATTAAAAAAATCGAATCGAATCGAAATGAATCGAATGAAAAAGAATCGAATCGAAAAGAATCAAATTGAAATGAAAAGAATGAAATCGAATCGAATCGAAAAGAATCGAATTGAAAAGACTCGATTTGAAACAAATCGATTTGAAACGAAAAGAATTGAATCGAATCGAATCGAATTGAAAGAATCGAATTGAATAGAAAAAAATCGAATAGAAAAGAATCGAACCGAAAAGAAAAGAATCAAATTGAATCACTCGATTAAATTCTAGTCGAATAAAATCAAAAAGAATGAAATCGAGTCGAATCGAATTGAAAAGAATCAAATCGAATCGAAAAGAATTGAATTGTATCTAATCAAAAAGAATTGAATTGTATCGAACCGAATCGAAAAGAATCCAATTTTATCATCGAATGGAAAATAATCGAATTGAATAGAATAGAAAAGAATCGAATCAAAACAAATCGGAAACAATCAAATTGAATTGATCGAAAAGAATCGAATTGAATCAAATCGAATCGAAATGAAAAGAGTCGAATCGATTCAAACAGAAAAGAATCGAATCGAAAAGAATCAAATCGACACGAAAAGAATCGAATTGAATCAAAAAGTATCGAATTGATTCGAAAACATTAGAATCGAAAAGAATCGAATCGAAAAGAATCCGATCGAAATGAAAAGAATCTACTTGATTCGAATCAAAAAGAATCGAAACCAAAAGAATCGAATCGAATCAAAAAGAAATGAATTGAATTGAATCAAAAGAAATGAATTGAATTGAACCAAAAAGGAACTAATCGAATCAAATCGAAAAAAATCGAATAGAATCAAATCGACTCAAAAAGAATCGAATAGATTCGAATAAAGAAGAATCGAATTGAGGGATCCCTGGGTGGCGCAGCGGTTTAGCGCCTGCCTTTGGCCCAGGGCGTGATCTTGGAGACCCGGGATCGAATCCCACATCGGGCTCCCGGTGCATGGAGCCTGCTTCTCCCTCTGCCTGTGTCTCTGCCTCTCTCTCTCTCTGTGTGACTATCATAAAAAAAAGAATCGAATTGAATCGAATTGAAAAAAATGATAAGGAATCAAACCGAAAAGAATCGAATAGAAACAAAAAGAATCGAATTCCATGTAACGAAAAGATTCGAATTGAAAAGAATCGAATCAAAACAAAATAATCGAATCGAATCGACTTGAATCAAAAAGAATCGAATCAAAACGAATCGAAAAGAAACAAATCAAAGAGAATCTAAAAGAATCGGATTGAATGGAATAGAATCGAAAAGAATACAATAGAATAGAATCGAAAGAAATCGAATAGAATCAAATCAAATCAAAAAGAATCGAATTGAATTGATCCTAACCAAAATAAGCGAAATGAATCGACTCGAACCGAAAAAATCAAATCGAAAAGAATCTAATCTCAACGAAAATCATCGAAATGAATAGAATCGAAAAGAATCGAATTGAATCAAATCGAAAAGAATCGAATGGAATCCAATCGAAAAGAATCAAATTGATTCGAATCGAAAAGAATCGAATTCAATCAAAACGAATCGGTTCGAATGGAATAGAAAAGAATAGAATAGAATAGAATCGAAAAGAATCAAATCGAATCGAAAAGAATCGAATCGAAAAGAATTGAATCGAATCGAAAAGAAACGAATCGAACCGAATCAAAAAGAAAACGATCGAATCGAATCAAATACAAAAGAATCGTTTTGAATAGCATAGAATTGAAAAGAATCGAATCAATCGAATTGAAAACAATCGAATCGAAAAGAATCGAATCAAAAATGTCGAATCGAAACGAAAACAATCGAATCGAATCGAATCTAAAAGAATCGTATTGAATTGAATCGAGTCGAAAAGACTCGAATCGAATTGAATCAAATCGAAAAGAATCTAATAGAAACCACTCGAACAGAATCAAATCGGAATGATTCAAAATGAATCGAATAGAATAGAATCGAAAAAAATCGAATAGAATCGAAACGAATCGAAACGAAATGAATCGAAGAGAATCGATTAGAATCGAAATGAAAAGAATCGTATTGAATCGAATCGAAAAGAATCAAATCAAATCGAATCGAAAGAATTGAATCAAATCGAAAAGAATCCAATCGAATCGAAAAGAATCGAACTGAATGGAATCAAATCGAAAAGAATCTAATCGAATCGAAAAGAATCAAATCAAATTTAATGGAATCGAAAAGAATCGAATTGAATCGAAAAGAATCGAAATGAAACAAATCAGATCAAATGGAAAAGCATCAAATCGAATTGAAAAGAATCGAATCGAATCGAAATGAATCGAATCAAAAAGAATCGAATCGAAAAGATTCGAATTGAAAAGAATCGAATCGAATCGAAAAGACTCGAATCGAATTAAAAATATCAAATCTAATCGAATCGCAAAGATTCGAATTGAAAAGACTCGAATTGAAACGAATCGATTTGAAACGAAAAGAATCGAATCGAATCGAATCGAATTGAAAGAATCGAATTGAATAGAAAAAAATCGAATAGAAAAGAATCGAACCGAAAAGAAAAGAATCAAATTGAATCAGTCGATTAAATTCTAGTCGAATCGAATCAAAAAGAATGAAATCGAGTCGAATCGAATCGAAAAGAATCGAATCGAATCGAAAAGAATCGAATTGTATCTAATCAAAAAGAATCGAATCGTATCGACTCGAATCGAAAAGAATCCAATTGCATCATCGAATGGAAACTAATCGAATTGAATAGAATAGAAAAGAATCGAATCGAATCAAATCGAAAACAATCAAATTGAATTGATCGAAAAGAATCGAATTGAATCAAATCGAATCGAAATGAAAAGAATCGAATCGATTCAAATAGAAAAGAATCGAATCGAAAAGAATCAAATCGACACGAAAAGAATCGAATCGAATCAAAAAGTATCGAATTGATTCGAAAACATTCGAATCGAAAAGAATCGAATTGAAATGAATCCGATCGAAATGAAAAGAATCTACTCGATTTGACTCCAAAAGAATCGAATCCAAAAGAATCGAATCGAATCCAAAAGAATCGAATTGAATCGAATCAAAAGAAATGAATTGAATTGAATCAAAAAGGAACTCATCGAATCAAATCGAAAAAACTCGAATAGAATCAAATCGACTCAAAAAGAATCGAATAGATTCGAATAAAAAAGAATCGAATTGAGGGATCCCTGGGTGGCGCAGCGGTTTAGCGCCTGCCTTTGGCCCAGGGCGCGATCCTGGAGACCCGGGATCGAATCCCACATCGGGCTCCTGGTGCATGGAGCCTGCTTCTCCCTCTGCCTGTGTCTCTGCCTCTCTTTCTCTCTCTGTGACTATCATAAAAAAAAGAATCGAATTGAATCGAGTTGAAAAAAATCATAAAGAATCAAATCGAAAAGAATCGAATTCCATGTAACGAAAAGATTCGAATTGAAAAGATTCGAATCGAAACAAAAGAATCGAATCGAATCGACATGAATCAAAAAGAATCGAATCAAAACGAATCGACAAGAAACAAATCAAGTAGAATCTAAAAGAATCGAATCGAATCAAATCGAAAAAATTCGAATAGAATTGAATCGAAAAGAATCAAAACGAATCGAACCGAAGAGAATCGATTCGAATCAAAATAAAAAGTATTGTATCAAATCGAATCGAAAAGAATCATATCAAATAGAATCGAAAGAATGGAATCAAATCTAAAACAATCGAATCGAATCGAAAAGAATCGGATTGAATGGAATAGAATCGAAAAGAATACAATAGAATAGAATCGAAAGAAATCGAATAGAATCAAATCAAATAAAAAAGAATCGAATTGAATTGATCCTAACCAAAATAAGCGAAATGAATCGACTCGAACCGAAAAAAATCAAATCGAAAAGAATCTAATCTCAACGAAAATCATCGAAATGAATAGAATCGAAAAGAATCGAATTGAATCAAATCGAAAAGAATCGAATGGAATCCAATCGAAAAGAATCTAATTGAATCGAATCGAAAAGAATCGAATTCAATCAAAACGAATCGGTTCGAATGGAATAGAAAAGAATAGAATAGAATAGAATCGAAAAGAATCAAATCGAATCGAAAAGAATCGAATCGAAAAGAATTGAATCGAATCGAAAAGAAACGAATCGAACCGAATCAAAAAGAAAACGATCGAATCGAATCAAATACAAAAGAATCGCTTTGAATAGCATAGAATTGAAAAGAATCGAATCAATCGAATTGAAAACAATCGAATCGAAAAGAATCGAATCAAAAATGTCGAATCGAAACGAAAACAATCGAATCGAATCGAATCTAAAAGAATCGTATTGAATTGAATCGAGTCGAAAAGACTCGAATCGAATTGAATCAAATCGAAAAGAATCTAATAGAAACCACTCGAACAGAATCAAATCGGAATGATTCAAAATGAATCGAATAGAATAGAATCGAAAAAAATCGAATAGAATCGAAACGAATCGAAACGAAATGAATCGAAGAGAATCGATTAGAATCGAAATGAAAAGAATCGTATTGAATCGAATCGAAAAGAATCAAATCAAATCGAATCGAAAGAATTGAATCAAATCGAAAAGAATCCAATCGAATCGAAAAGAATCGAACTGAATGGAATCAAATCGAAAAGAATCTAATCGAATCGAAAAGAATCGAATCAAATTTAATGGAATCGAAAAGAATCGAATTGAATCGAAAAGAATCGAAATGAAACAAATCAGATCAAATGGAAAAGCATCAAATCGAATTGAAAAGAATCGAATCGAATCGAAATGAATCGAATCAAAAAGAATCGAATCGAAAAGATTCGAATTGAAAAGAATCGAATCGAATCGAAAAGACTCGAATCGAATTAAAAATATCAAATCGAATCGAATCGCAAAGATTCGAATTGAAAAGACTCGAATTGAAACGAATCGATTTGAAACGAAAAGAATCGAATCGAATCGAATCGAATTGAAAGAATCGAATTGAATAGAAAAAAATCGAATAGAAAAGAATCGAACCGAAAAGAAAAGAATCAAATTGAATCAGTCGATTAAATTCTAGTCGAATCGAATCAAAAAGAATGAAATCGAGTCGAATCGAATCGAAAAGAATCGAATCGAATCGAAAAGAATCGAATTGTATCTAATCAAAAAGAATCGAATCGTATCGACTCGAATCGAAAAGAATCCAATTGCATCATCGAATGGAAACTAATCGAATTGAATAGAATAGAAAAGAATCGAATCGAATCAAATCGAAAACAATCAAATTGAATTGATCGAAAAGAATCGAATTGAATCAAATCGAATCGAAATGAAAAGAATCGAATCGATTCAAATAGAAAAGAATCGAATCGAAAAGAATCAAATCAACACGAAAAGAATCGAATCGAATCAAAAAGTATCGAATTGATTCGAAAACAATCGAATCGAAAAGAATCGAATTGAAATGAATCCGATCGAAATGAAAAGAATCTACTCGATTCGAATCCAAAAGAATCGAATCCAAAAGAATCGAATTGAATCGAATCAAAAGAAATGAATTGAATTGAATCAAAAAGGAACTCATCGAATCAAATCGAAAAAACTCGAATAGAATCAAATCGAATCAAAAAGAATCGAATAGATTCGAATAAAAAAGAATCGAATTGAGGGATCCCTGGGTGGCGCAGCGGTTTAGCGCCAGCCTTTGGCCCAGGGCGCGATCCTGGAGACCCGGGATCGAATCCCACATCGGGCTCCTGGTGCATGGAGCCTGCTTCTCCCTCTGCCTGTGTCTCTGCTTCTCTGTCTCTCTCTGTGACTATCATAAAAAAAAGAATCGAGGGGATCCCTGGGTGGCGCAGCGGTTTGGCGCCTGCCTTTGGCCCAGGGCGCGATCCTGGAGACCCAGGATCGAATCCCACATCAGGCTCCCGGTGCATGGAGTCTGCTTCTCCCTCTGCCTATGTCTCTGCCTCTCTCTCTCTCTCTCTGTGACTATCATAAATAAATAAAAATTAAAAAAAAAGAATCGAATTGAATCGCGTTGAAAAAAATCATAAAGAAGCAAATCGAAAAGAATCGAATTCCATGTAACGAAAAGATCCGAATTGAAAAGAATCGAATCGAAACAAAAAATCGAATCGACATGAATCAAAAAGAATCGAATCAAAATGAATCGAAAAGAAACAAATCAAGTAGAATCTAAAAGAATCGAATCGAATCAAATCGAAAAAATTCGAATAGAATTGAGTCGAAAAGAATCAAAACGAATCGAACCGAAGAGAATCGATTCGATTCAAAATAAAAAGTATCGTATCAAATCGAATCGAAAAGAATCATATCAAATAGAATCGAAAGAATGGAATCAAATCTAAAACAATCGAATCGAATCGAAAAGAATCGGATTGAATGGAATCGAATCGAAAAGAATACAATAGAATAGAATCGAAAGAAATCGAATAGAATCAAATCAAATCAAAAAGAATCGAATTGAATTGATCCTAACCAAAATAAGCGAAATGAATCGACTCGAACCGAAAAAAATCAAATCGAAAAGAATCTAATCTCAACGAAAATCATCGAAATGAATAGAATCGAAAAGAATCGAATTGAATCAAATCGAAAAGAATCGAATGGAATCCAATCGAAAAGAATCAAATTGATTCAAATCGAAACAAATTGAATCCAATCGAAAAGAATCTAATTGAATCGAATCGAAAAGAATCGAATTCAATCAAAACGAATCGGTTCGAATGGAATAGAAAAGAATAGAATAGAATAGAATCGAAAAGAATCAAATCGAATCGAAAAGAATCGAATCGAAAAGAATTGAATCGAATCGAAAAGAAACGAATCGAACCGAATCAAAAAGAAAACGATCGAATCGAATCAAATACAAAAGAATCGCTTTGAATAGCATAGAATTGAAAAGAATCGAATCAATCGAATTGAAAACAATCGAATCGAAAAGAATCGAATCAAAAAAAGTCGAATCGAAACGAAAACAATCGAATCGAATCGAATCTAAAAGAATCGTATTGAATTGCATCGAGTCGAAAAGACTCGAATCAAAAAGACTCGAATCGAATTGAATCAAATCGAAAAGAATCTAATAGAAACCACTCGAACAGAATCAAATCGAAATGATTCAAAATGAATCGAATAGAATAGAATCGAAAAAAATCGAAACGAATCGAAACGAATTGAATCGAAGAGAATCAATTAGAATCGAAATGAAAAGAATCGTATTGAATCGAATCGAAAAGAATCAAATCAAATCGAATCGAAAGAATTGAATCAAATCGAAAAGAATCCAATCGAATCGAAAAGAATCGAACTGAATGGAATCAAATCGAAAAGAATCTAATCGAATCGAAAAGAATCGAATCAAATTTAATGGAATCGAAAAGAATCGAATTGATTCGAAAAGAATCGAAATGAAACAAATCAGATCAAATGGAAAAGCATCAAATCGAATTGAAAAGAATCGAATCGAATCGAAATGAATCGAATCAAAAAGAATCGAATCGAAAAGAATCGAATTGAAAAGAATCGAATCGAATCGAAAAGACTCGAATCGAATTAAAAATATCAAATCGAATCGAATCGCAAAGAATCGAATTGAAAAGACTCGAATTGAAACGAATCGATTTGAAACGAAAAGAATCGAATCGAATCGAATCGAATTGAAAGAATCGAATTGAATAGAAAAAAATCGAATAGAAAAGAATCGAACCGAAAAGAAAAGAATCAAATTGAATTCAGTCGATTAAATTCTAGTCGAATCGAATCAAAAAGAATGAAATCGAGTCGAATCGAATCGAATCGAATCGAATCGAAAAGAATCAAATTAAAAAGACTCGAATTGAAACGAATCAATTTGAAACGACAAGAATCGAATCGAATCGAATTGAATTGAAAGATTCGAATTGAATAGAAAAAAATCGAATAGAAAAGAATCGAACCGAAAAGAAAAGAATCAAATTGAATCAGTCGATTAAATTCTAGTCGAATCGAATCAAAAAGAATGAAATCGAGTCGAATCGAATCGAAAAGAATCGAATCGAATAGAATCGAAAAGAAACGAATTGAACAGAAACAAAAATAATCGAATCAAATCCATTGAATCGAATCGAATTGGATAAAACAGAATCGAATGTTAAAGAATCGAATCGAAAAGAATCAAATCGAATTGAATGGAATCGCATCGAAAAGAATCGATTTGAATGGAGTAGACTGGAATCGAAAAGATTCGAATCCAAAAAATCGAATCGAATCGCAAAGAATTGAATCAAAAAGAATCGAATCCAATAAAAAAGAATCCAATCAAATCGAATCTCAAAGAATTGAATCGAATCGAAATGAATCGAACTGATTCGATTAGAAAAGAAAGGAATCGAATGGAATAGAATTGAAAAGAATCGAATCGAATCGCACCGAATCAAAAGAATCGATTCGAATGGAAGTGAAAAGAATCAAATCTAATCAAAAACTATCGAAATGAATCGAAGAGATTCGAATCAAAAAGAATCGAATTGAATCGAATTGTAAAGAAATGAATCGAATCGAAAATAATCGAATCTAATCGAATTGAAAAGAATCGAACCTAATTAAATTGAAAAGAATAGAATCGAGTCAAAACGAAAATAATCAAATGGAATCGAATCGAATCGAAAGAATTGAATCGAATTGAATCAGAAAGAATCGAATCGAATTGAAAGGAATCGAATCGAATCAAAAAGAATCGAACGGAGGGAAGGGGCAAGATGGCGGAAGAGTAGGGTCTCCAAATCACCTGTCTCCACCAAATTACCTAGAAAACCTTCAAATTATCCTGAAAATCTATGAATTCAGCCTGAGAATTAAAGAGAGAACACCTGGAATGCTACAGTGAGAAGAGTTTGCGCTTCTATTAAGGTAGGAAAACGGGGAAAAAAGAAATAAAGAAACAAAGGCCTCCAAGGGGGAGGGGCCCCGCGAGGTGCTGGGCTGAGGCCAGGGAGAGTGTCCCCAGGACAGGAGAGCCCCGTCCTGGAGACGCAGGAGCTGCACCTACCTTCCCGGACAGAAAGGGGCCCCCAGGGAGTTGGAGCAGGACCCAGGAGGGCGGGGATGCCCTCGGGCTCCCCGGGACAGTAACAGAGCAACTGCTCGCCCAGGAGAGTGCGCCGAGCTCCCTAAGGGCTGCAGCGCGCACCGTGGGACCCAGCGGAACCCGGAGCAGCTCGGAGGGGCTCGGGCGGCGGCTCCGCAGAGGGGGCTGTGCGGCCCTGGGAGCAGCTCGGAGGGGCTCAGGCAGAGGAAGAGGCTCCATGCGGAGCGGGCTGCGCAGTTCCAGGAGCAGCTCGAGGAGGCTCGGGCGGTGGCTCCACAGAGGGTGTTGCGAGGCCCGGGAGCGTGAGGCCCGGGAGCATGAATCCAACAGCGCAGGCCCCGGAGCACAGGGCGCCGGGACACAGCCCAGGATTCGGCCTCCCCCCGGGCCAGGCAGAGGCCAGGAGGTCCCAGGACAGCGAGGACGCTCCTGCCCCAGCTGAGCAGATCAGCAGCCCGTCCCGGAGCCTCCAGGCCCTGCAGACAGAGAGCTCTGGAGTTCCTGCCGGAGCTGAATCCAGGTTTCCAGAGCTGGCCCCGCCACTAGGGCTGTTGCTCCTGGGGCCTCACAGGGTAAACAACCCCCACTGAGCCCTGAACCAGGCAGGGGCACAGCAGCTCCCCCAACTGCTAACACCTGAAAATCAGCACAGCATGCCCCTCCCCCAGAAGACAAGCTAGACTGACAACTTCCAGGGGAAACCAAGGGACATAAAGTACACAGAATCAGAAGATACTCCCCCGTGGTTCTTTTTTTTTTTTTTTTGCTTTTTGATTTGTTTCCTTCCCTCACCCCCTTTTTTTCTCCTTTCTTTCTTTTTCTTTCTCTTTTTCTTTTTTTTCGTTTTTTTCTTCCCTTTTTTTCTTTCTCCTTTCTTTCCTTCTTTCTCTCCTCTCTTTTTCTCCTTTTCCCAATACAATTTGCTTTTGGCCACTCTACACTGAGCAAAATGACTAGAAGGAAAACTTCACCTCAAAAGAAAGAATCAGAAACAGGCCTCTCTCCCACAGAGTTACAAAATCTGGATTACAATTCAATGTCAGAAAGCCAATTCAGAAGCACTATTATACAGCTACTGGTGGCTCTAGAAAAAAGCATAAAGGACTCAAGAGACTTCATGACTGCAGAATTTAGAGCTAATCAGGCAGAAATTAAAAATCAATTGAATGAAATGCAATCCAAACTAGAAGTCCTAACGACGAGGGTTAACGAGGTGGAAGAACGAGTGAGTGACATAGAAGACAAGTTGATAGCAAAGAGGGAAACTGAGGAAAAAAGAGACAAACAATTAAAAGACCATGAAGATAGATTAAGGGAAATAAACAACAGCCTGAGGAAGAAAAACCTACGTTTAATTGGTGTTCCCGAGGGTGCCGAAAGGGACAGAGGGCCAGAATATGTATTTGGACAAATTCTAGCTGAAAACTTTCCTAATCTGGGAAGGGAAACAGGCATTCAGATCCAGGAAATAGAGAGATCCCCCCCTAAAATCAATAAAAACCGCTCAACACCTCGACATTTAATAGTGAAGCTTGCAAATTCAAAAGATAAAGAGAAGATCCTTAAAGCAGCAAGAGACAAGAAATCCCTGACTTTTATGGAGACGAGTATTAGGGTAACAGCAGACCTCTCCACAGAGACCTGGCAGGCCAGAAAGGGCTGGCAGGATATATTCAGGGTCCTAAATGAGAAGAACATGCAACCAAGAATACTTTATCCAGCAAGGCTCTCATTCAAAATGGAAGGAGAGATAAAGAGCTTCCAAGACAGGCAGCAACTAAAAGAATATGTGACCTCCAAACCAGCTCTGCAAGAAATTTTAAGGGGGACTCTTAAAATTCCCCTTTAAGAAGAAGTTCAGTGGAACAATCCACAGAAACAAGAGCTGAATAGATATCATGATGACACTAAACTCATATCTATCGATAGTAACTCTGAACCTGAACGGGCTTAATGACCACATCAAAAGGCCCAGGGTTTCAGACTGGATAAAAAAGCAGGACCCACCTATTTGCTGTCTACAAGAGACTCATTTTAGACAGAAGGACACCTACAGCCTGAAAATAAAAGGTTGGAGAACCATTTACCATTCGAATGGTCCTCAAAAGAAAGCAGGGGTAGCCATCCTCATATCAGATAAACTAAAATTTACCCCAAAGACTGTAGTGAGAGATGAAGAGGGACACTATATCATACTTAAAGGATCTATTCAACAAGAGGACTTAACAATCCTGAATATATATGCCCCGAATGTGGGAGCTGCAAATATATAAATCAATTATTAACCAAAGTGAAGAAATACTTAGATAATAATACACTTATACTTGGTGACTTCAATCTAGCTTTCTATACGCGATAGGTCTTCTAAGCACAACATCTCCAAAGAAACGAGAGCTTTAAATGATACGCTGGACCAGATGGATTTCACAGATATCTACAGAACTTTACATCCAAACTCAACTGAGTACACATTCTTCTCAAGTGCACATGGAACTTTCTCCAGAATAGACCACATATTGGGTCACAAATTGGGTCTGAACCGATACTAAAAGATTGGGATCGTCCCCTGCATATTCTCAGACGATAATGCCTTGAAATTAGAACTAAATCACAACAAGAAGTTTGGAAGGACCTCAAACACGTGGAGGTTAAGGACCATCCTGCTAAAAGATGAAAGGGTCAACCAGGAAATTAATGAAGAATTAAAAAGATTCATGGAAACTAATGAGAATGAAGATACAAACATCCAAAATCTTTGGGATGCAGCAAAAGCAGTCCTAAGGAGGAAATACATCACAATACAAGCATCCATTCAAAAACTGGAAAGAACTCAAATACAAAAGCTAACCTTACACATAAAGGAGCTAGAGAAAAAACAGCAAATATATCCTACACCCAGGAGAAGAAGGGAGTAAATAAATATTCGAGCAGAACTCAACGAAATCGAGACCAGAAGAACTGTGGAAAAGATCAACAGAACCAGGACTTGGTTCCTTGAAAGAATTAATAAGATAGATAAACCATTAGCCAGCCTTATTAAAAAGAAGAGAGAGAAGACTCAAATTAATAAAATCATGAATGAGAAAGGAGAGATCACTACCAACACCAAGGAAATACAAACGATTTTAAAAACATATTATGAACAGCTATACGCCAATAAATTAGGCAATCTAGAAGAAATGGACGCATTCCTGGAAAGCCACAAACTACCAAAACTGGAATAGGAAGAAATAGAAAACCTTAACAGGCCAATAACTAGGGAGGAAATTGAAGCAGTCATCAAAAACCTCCCAAGACACAAGAGTCCAGGGCCAGATGGCTTCCCAGGGGAATTTTATCAAACGTTTAAAGAAGAAACCATACCTATACTCCTAAAGCTGCTTGGAAAGATAGAAAGAGATGGAGTACTTCCAAATTCGTTCTATGAGGCCAACATCACCTTAATTCCAAAACCAGACAAAGACCCCACCAAAAAGGAGAATTACAGACCAATATCCCTGATGAACATGGATGCAAAAATTCTCAACAAGATACTGGCCAATAGGATCCAACAGTACATTAAGAAAATTATTCATCATGACCAAGTAGGATTTATCCCTGGGACACAAGGCTGGTTCAACACCCGTAAAACAATCAATGTGATTCATCATATCAGCAAGAGAAAAACCAAGAACCATATGATCCTCTCATTAGATGCAGAGAAAGCATTTGACAAAATACAGCATCCATTTCTGATCAAAACTCTTCAGAGTGTAGGGATAGAGGGAACATTCCTCGACATCTTAAAAGCCATCTATGAGGGATCCCTGGGTGGCGCAGCGGTTTGGCGCCTGCCTTTGGCCCAGGGCGCGATCCTGGAGACCCGGGATCGAGTCCCACATCGGGCTCCCGGTGCATGGAGCCTGCTTCTCCCTCTGCCTGTGTCTCTGCCTCTCTCTCTCTCTCTGTGACTATCATGAATAAATAAATAAAATCTTTAATAAAAAAAAGCCATCTATGAAAAGCCCACAGCAAATACCATTCTCAATGGGGAAACACTGGGAGCCTTTCCCCTAAGATCAGGAACAAGACAGGGATGTCCACTCTCACCACTGCAGTTCAACATAGTACTGGAAGTCCTAGCCTCAGCAATCAGACAACAAAATGACATTAAAGATATTCAAATTGTCAAAGAAGAAGTCAAACTCTCCCTCTTCGCCGATGACATGATACTCCACATAGAAAACCCAAAAGTCTCCACCCCAAGATTGCTAGAACTCATACAGCAATTTGGTAGCATGGCAGGATACAAAATCAATGCCCAGAAATCAGTGGCATTTCTATACACTAACAATGAGACTGAAGAAAGAGAAATTAAGGAGTCAATCCCATTTACAATTGCACCCAAAAGCATAAGATACCTAGGAATAAACCTAACCAAAGATGTAAAGGATCTATACCCTCAAATCTATAGAACACTTCTGAAAGAAATTGAGGAAGACACAAAGAGATGGAAAAATATTCCATGCTCATGGATTGGCAGAATTAATATTGTGAAAATGTCAATGTTACCCAGGGCAATATACACGTTTAATGCAATCCCTATCAAAATACCATGGACTTTCTTCAGAGAGTTAGAACAAATTATTTTAAGATTTGTGTGGAATCAGAAAAGACCCCGAATAGCCAGGGGAATTTTACAAAAGAAAGCCATATCTGGGGGCATCACAATGTCAGATTTCAGGTTGTACTACAAAGCTGTGGTCATCAAGACAGTGTGGTACAGGCACAAAAACAGATACATAGATCAGTGGAACAGAATAGAGAATCCAGAAGTGGACCCTGAACTTTATGGTCAACTAATATTCGATAAAGGAGGAAAGACTATCCATTGGAAGAAAGACAGTCTCTTCAATAAATGGTGCTGGGAAAATTGGACATCCACATGCAGAAGAATGAAACTAGACCACTCTCTTTCACCATACACAAAGACAAACTCAAAATGGATGAAAGATTTAAATGTGAGACAAGATTCCATCAAAATCCTAGAGAAGAACACACGCAATACCCTTTTTGAACTCGGCCATAGTAACTTCTTGCAAGATACATCCACGAAGGCAAAAGAAACAAAAGCAAAAATGAACTATTGGGATTTCATCAAGATAAGAAGCTTTTGCACAGCAAAGGATACAGTCAACAAAACTCAAAGACAACCTACAGAATGGGAGAAGATATTTGCAAATGACATATCAGATAAAGGGCTAGTTTCCAAGATCTATAAAGAACTTATTAAACTCAACACCAAAGAAACAAACAATTGAATCATGAAATGGGCAAAAGACATGAACAGAAATCTCACAGAGGAAGACATAGACATGGCCAACATGCATATGATAAAATGCTCTGCATCACTTGCCATCAGGGAAATACAAATCCAAACCACAATGAGATACCACCTCACACCAGTGAGAATGGGGAAAATTAACAAGGCAGGAAACAACAAATGTTGGAGAGGATGCGGAGAAAAGGGAACCCTCTTACACTGTTGGTGGGAATTTGAACTGATGCAGCCACTCTGGAAAACTGTGTGGAGGTTCCTCAAACAGTTAAAAATATACCTGCCCTACGACCCAGCAATTGCACTGTTGGGGATTTACCCCAAAGATACAAATGCAATGAAACGCCGGGACACCTGCACCCCGAAGTTTATAGCAGCAATGGCCACGATAGCCAAACTGTGGAAGGAGCCTCGGTGTGCAACGAAAGATGAATGGATAAAGAAGATGTGGTTTATGTATACAATGGAATATTACTCAGCTATTAGAAATGACAAATACCCACCATTTGCTTCACCGTGGATGGAACTGGAGGGTATTATGCTGAGTGAAGTAAGTCAGTCAGAGAAGGACAAACATTATATGTTCTCATTCATTTGGGGAATATAAATAATAGTGAAAGGGAATATAAGGGAAGGGAGAAGAAATGTGTGGGAAATATCAGAAAGGGAGACAGAACGTAAAGACTGCTAACTCTGGGAAATGAACTAGGGGTAGTAGAAGGGGAGGAGGGCGGGGGGTGGGAGTCAATTTGTGACGGGCACTGGGGGTTATTCTGTATGTTAGTAAATTGAACACCAATAAAAAATAAATTAAAAAAAAGAATCGATCGAATAGAATAGAAAAGAATCGAATTAAATTGAATAGAATCGAATTGAAAAGAATCGAAACGAAAAATTGAATCGAATGTAATCAAATCGAAAAGAATTGAATTGAATCGAAAGGAATCAAATCAAATCGAATCAAATCAAATCGAATCAAATAAAAAAGAATCTAATCGATTCTAATCGAATCGAATCGAAGAGTTGAATTTAAAAAATCGAATCGAATTGAATCGCATCGAATCAAAAGAATCGAATCAAATGGAAGTGAAAAGAATCAAATGAATCAAATCAAATCGAAAAGAATCGAATCGAATCGAATTGAAAAGAATCGAATCGAATTGAATCACAAACAATTGAATCAATGAAAAGAATGGAATGGAATCGAATTGAAAAAAATCGAATAGAATCAAATCAAATCGATTCGAAAAGAATAAAAAAGAATCAAACCTAATCGAATCGAATAAAAAAGAATCGAATCTAATTGAATCTTCTTGAAAGGAATAGAATCGAAAGAATCAAATCCAATCAAAAAAATCGAATCGAATTGAACTGAATCGAATATAATCAAATCAAATCGAATCGAATCGAAGAGAATCGAAAATAGTCTAATCGAATTGAAACGAAAATAATTGAATCAAATCTAATCGAAAGAATCTAATCGAATTGAATAAAAAAGAATTGAATCGAATCAAAAAGAATGGAATCGATTCGAATAGAATCGAAAAGAATCGATCGAATCGAATGGAATTGCATCGAAAAGAATCGATTTGAATCGAATAAATTCAAATGGAAAAGAATCAAATTGAATCGAATTTAAAAGAATCGAAAAGAATCGAATCTATTCGAATCAAAAATAATCGAATCGAATCGAATCGAAAAGAATCAAATAGAAGAATATCGAAAAGAATCAAATCGAATCGAAATGAAAATAATCGAATTGAATCGAATCGAAAGAATCGAATCGAATTGAATCAAAAAGAATAGAATCGAATAGAAAAGAATCTAATCGAATCGAATAGAAAAGAATCGAATCGAATCGAATAGAATCGAATTGAATGGAATCGAATGGGAAAGAATCGATTTGAATCGAATAGATTCGAATCGAAAACAATCATATCGAAAGAATCGAATCGAATCAAATCGAAAAGAATCGAATCATTTCGAAAAAAAATTGAATCGAATCGAATCAAATCAAAAGAATCGAATTAAATGGAAGTGAAAAGAATTGAATCTAATCGCACCAAATCAAAAGAATCGAATTAAATGGAAGTGAAAAGAATCGAATCGAATCGCACCAAGTCAAAAGAATCAAATTAAATGGAAGTGAAAAGAATCGAATCGAAAAAAAATCGAATCGAATCAAATTGAAAAAAATCGAATTGAAGAGCACCGAATCAAAAGAATCAAATCGAATGCATTTGAAAAGAATTGAAATCAATCGAATATAATCATATCGAAAAGAATTGAATCGAATTAAATCGAAAGAATCAAATCGACTCGAATCGATTAGAAAAGAATAGAATTCGAATCGAAAAGTAAAGAATTGATAAGAAATAAATAAAAAACTATCGAATCGAAACGAAAATAATCGAATCGAAGTGAATTGAAAAAAATCAAATCGAATCAAATCGAAAAGAATCGAATCAAAAAGGATCGAATCGAAATGAAGAGAATGGACACGTGAAGATTGAATTGAATTGATTCGAAAAGAATCGAATTGAAGAGATTCGAAAAGCTTCGAATCGAATCGAAACGAAAATAGTCTAATCGAATTGAATCAAAAATTCGAATTGAATTGAATAAAACAGAATCAAATCGAACCAAAAAGAATCGAATCAAATAGTATTGAATAGAATTGAAAAGAATTGAATTGAATCGAATGGAATCAAATTGAAAAGAATCGACTTGAATCGAATTGATATGAATTGAAAAGAATCGAATAGAATCGAATTGAAAAGAATCAAAAAGAATCCAATCTAATTGAATCGAATAGAATCGAATCTAATCGAATTGGAAAGAATCGAATGGAATCGAATTGAAAAGAATCGAATCGAATCAAAACGAAAATAATCGAATCAAATCAAAAGAATCGAATCTAATTGAATCAAAAAGAATCGAATCTTAAAGAATCAAATTGAATCGAAAAGAATCGAATCGAATTAATGGAATTGCATCGAAAAGAATCGAGTTGAATGGAATAGATTGGAATCGAAAAATTTCGAATCGAAAAAATCGAATCGAATGAAATCAAATCGAAAAGAATTGAATTGAAAAGAATCGAATCGAAAAGAATCTAATTGAATCAAAAAGAATCGAATCGAATCGAAAAGAATTGAATCGAATCAAATCGAATCGAAACGAATCGAATCTATTCGATTCAAAAAGAAAGGAATCGAATGGAATCAAATTGAAAAGAATCGAATCGAATCGCACCAAATCAAAAGAATCGAATCGAATGGAAGTGAAAAGAATTGAATCGAATTGAATCAAATCGAAAAGAATCGAAATGAAAAAATCGAATCGAATCAAAAAGAATCGAAAAGAACTGAATCGAAAAGAATCAAATTGAATCGAAGAGAATCGAATCGAATCAAATAGAAAAGAATCTAATCGATTCGAATCGAACGAATCGAAAAGAATCGAATCGAAAAAAATCTAATCTAATCACATCGAATCAAAAGAATTGAATGCATGGAAGCAAAAATAATCGAATGAATCGAATCGAATCGAAAAAAATCGAATGGAATCAAACCGATTCGAAAAGAATTGAAAGGAATCTAATCAAATGGAATCGAATCGAAAAGAATCGAATCAAATTGAATCTAATAGAAAAGAATAGAATCGAAAAGAATCGAATACAATCAAAAAATCAAATCGAATCGAATCGAACAGAATTGAATATAATTGAATGGAATCGAATTGAAAAAATCGAATTGAATCGAATCAAATCGAAAAGAATTGAATCGAAAAGAAACAAATTGAAAATAATTGAATCAAATCTAATCAAATAGAAAAGAATCTAATCGATTAGAATCGAATCGAATCGAAAAGAATCGAATCTAATCAAAACGAAAATAATTGAATCACATCGAATCAAAAGAATCAAATCGAATGTAAGTGAAAAGAATCGAATCGAATAGAATCGAATCTAAAAGAATCGAAACGAAAAGATTGAATTAAATCGAATCGAAAAGCTTCGGTTTGAATCGAAACGAAAACAATCTTATCAAATCGAATTGAAAGAATCGCATAGAATTGAATCAAAAAGAATCGAATCGAATCAAAAAGTATCGAATCAAATCGTATTGAATAGAATCGAAAAGAATTGAAACGAATTGAAAAGAATCGAAAAGATTTGAATCGAATAGAATCGAATTGAATGTAATCGAATCAAAAGAATCGAATCTAATCGAATCGGAAAAGAATCGAATCTAACGAATAGAATAGAATTGAATCGAAGAGAATGGAAAAGAATTGAATCAAATCGAAAAAATTGAATCGAATCAAAAAGAATCAAATCGAATCGAATCGAAAGAATTGAATCGAAACGAAAACAATCCAATCAAATCGAATCAAAAAGAATGGAATTGAATGGAATCGAATCTAAAAGAATCTAATCAAATCGAAAAGAATCGAATCAAATTTAATGGAATCGAAAAGAATCGAATCGAAAAGAATCGAATCGAAAAGAATCGAAACGAATCGAATCAGATCGAATGGAAAAGAATCGAATCGAATTGAAAAGAATCGAATCGAATGGAAAAGAATCGAATTGAATTGAATAGAAAAGAATCGAATCATATCAAATCGGAAAGAATCTAATCAAATCGAAATGGATCGAATCGAATCCAATCGAATCGAATCCAATTGAATAAAATAAAATCGAAAAGAATTGAATTGAAAAAATCGATTAGAATTGAATTGATTCAAAAAGAATCGAATAGATTCGAATCGAATAGAATCTAATAGAATCGAATTGGAAAGAATCGTAACGGATCGAAAAGAATCGAATCGAAGAGAAGAGAATCGATTCGAATAGTATAGAACTGAAAAGAATCGAATCAATAAAACTGAAAAGAATCGAATCAAATGAAAAGAATCGAATCAAAAAGAATCGAATCTACACGAAAACAATCAAATCGAATCGAATCTAAAAGAATCAAATTGAATCGAATCGAATCGAAAAGAATCGAATCGAATCGAAACAAAAAAAATAGAATCGAAAAGAATCGAAATGAATTGAATAGAAAAGAATCGAATTGAATCGAATCGAAAAGAATGGAATCGAACAAAATCGAAATGAAACGAAAAGAATCAAATCGAATGTAACGAAAAGAATCGAATCGAAAAGATCAAATCGAAACAAAAGAATCGAATCGAATCAAATCGAAAAGAATCAAATCGAAACGAATCCAAAAGAATCAAATCGAAACGAATCGATAAGAATCAAATCAAATAGAATCGAAAAGAATCGAATCAAATCGAATAGAAAAAAATCGAATAGAATCGAATAGAATAAAAAAGAATTGAAACGAATCGAATCGAAGAGAATCGATTCGAATCTAAGTGAAAAGAATTGTATCGATTCAAATCAAAAAGAACCAAAACGAATCGATTTGAAAGAATTGAATCGAATCGAAAACAATCGAATCGAATCGAATCAAAAAGAATCAAATTGAATGGAATCGAATTGTAAAGAATCTAATCGAATCGAAAAGAATCGAATCAAAACGAAAAGAATCGAATAGAAATGAACTGAAAATAATCGAATTGAATCGAATCAAATAGAATAAAATCGAACGGAATTGAATGGAACGAAAAGAATCTTATCGAATCAAATCGAAAAGAATCGAATCGAATCGAATGGAGAAGAATCAAATCGAATTGAATCGAAAAGAATCAAATCGAAGAGAATCTAATCGAAAGGAAAAGAATCAAAAAGAATCGAATCGAAACGAAAAGTGTCGAATCGAATCGAATCGAAAATAATCAAATCGAATCGAACCGAAAAGAATCAAATCGAATCGAAAATAATCGAATCGAATTGAATCGTAATGAAAAGAATCGAATCGAATTGAAAAGAATCAAATCGAATCGAATCGAAAAGAATTGAATCGAATGCAATCGAATCAAAAAGAATCGAATCGAATTGAAAAGATTCAAATCAAATTGATTGAATCGAAGAGAATCGAATCAAATCAAATCGCATCGAATCGAAAATTATTGAATTGAATTGAATAAAAAATAATCGAATCGAATCGAGAATAACTGGAATTGAATTGAATTCATAATGAATCAAATCGAGTCGAATCGAAAATAATCGAATCGAATCAAATCGATTCGAAAAAAATTGAATCAAATTGCATCGAATCAAAAGTAATAGAATCGAATTGTATTGAATAGATTTGAATTGAAAAGAATCAAATCGAATCGAATCAAAAAGAATCAAATCGAATCGAATCAAAAAGAATTAAATCCACAGAATCAAATTGTAGAGAATCTAATCGAAACGAAAAGATTCGAATCGAATCGAATCGAAAAGAATCGAATCTAAACGAAAAGAATCGAATCAAATAGAAATGAATCAAATCGAATCGAAAAGATTCGAATAGAAAAGAATCAAATCGAATCGAAAAGAATTGAATTGAAAAGAATCGAATCGAGTCAAATCGATTAAAAAGATCGAATCAAAAAATCAAAGAGGATCGAAACGAATCAAAACGAATCGAATCGAATCGAATTGAAAAGAATTGTATCGATTCAAATCTAAAAGAATCGAATAGATTCGAAAAGAATCGAACGGAATGGAATGGAATCGAATCGAATTGAATCGAAAAGAATCAATCGAATCGAATTGAATAGAAAAGAATCGAACAGATTCGAATCGAAACAAATTGAAAAAATCGAAACGAATCGAAAAGAATCGAATCGAATCAAAAAGAATCGAATCGAACTGAATCGAAAAGAATCGAATCGAACACAACCGAAAAAAATCGAATTGAAAAGAATCATATCTAATAGAATCGAATGAATCGAAAATAATCGAATCGATTCCAATCGACTTGAGTTGAAAAGAATCAAATCGAACAGTATCGAATCTAATTGAAATGAATCGAATCAAATAAAATAGAAAAGAATCAAATCGAAACGAAGAATCGAATCGAATTGAATTGAAAAGAATCAAATCGAATCGAATCAAAAAGATTCGAATCCACAGAATCGAACTGTAGAATCTAATCGAAATGAAAAGATTCGAATTGAATCGAATCAAAAAGAATCGAATCTAAAAGAAAAGAATGGAATCGAATCAAATTGAAAAGAATCAAATCGGGATCCCTGGGTGGCGCAGCGGTTTGGCGCCTGCCTTTCGCCCAGGGCGCGATCCTGGAGACCCGGGATCGAATCCCACATCAGGCTCCCGCTGCATGGAGCCTGCTTCTCCCTCTGCCTCTCTCTCTCTCTCTCTCTCTCTCTCTCTCTGTGACTATCATAAATAAATAAAAATGTAAAAAAAGAAAAAAAGAAAAGAATCAAATCGAATCGAAAAGAATCGAATAGAAAAGAATCAAATCGAAAAGAATCAAATCGAATCAAATTGATTGAAAAGATCGAATCAAGAAAATTAAAGAGAATCGAAACGAATCAAAATGTATCGAATTGGGATCCCTGGGTGGCGCAGCGGTTTGGCGCCTGCCTTTGGCCCAGGGCGCGATCCTGGAGACCCGGGATCGAATCCCACATCGGGCTTCCGGTGCATAGAGCCTGCTTCTCCCTCTGCCTGTGTCTCTGCCTCTCTCTCTTTCTCTCTCTGTGACTATCATAAATAAATAAAAATTAAAAAAAAGAAAAAAAAACAAAACGTATCGAATTGAATCGAATTGAAAAGAATCGTATCGAATCAAATCTAAAAGAATAGAATCGAATCGAATCAAAAAGAATCGAATTGATTCGCATCAAAAAGAATCGAGTCGAAGTGTATCGAATCGAAAAGAATCGAATCGAATCGAGTGGAATTGAATCAAAAAGAATCGAATTGAATCGAGTTGAATCGAAAAGAATCGAATAGATTCGAATTGAAACAAATCAAAAAAAATCAAAACGAATCGAATCACATCGAGTGGAAAAGAATCGAATCAAATCGAAAAGAATCGATTCGAACTGAATCGAAAAGACTCAAATAGATCAAATCAAAAAGAATCGAATCGATTCAAAATGAATCGAGTAGAATCGAATCGAAGTGAAAAGAATTGAATCGAATTGAAAAGAATCGAATCAAAACGAAAAGAATCGAATCTAATCGATCGAAAAGATCAAATTGAAAAGAATCGAATTGAATCGAATCAAAACGAAAAGAATCGAATCAAATCGTTTCGAATCAAAAAGAATCAAATCGAATTGAATCGAAAAGAATAGAATTGTATTTAATTGAATCGAAAAGAGTCGAATCGAATTGAATCGAAAAGAATCGAATCGAATCAAAACGAATCGAATCGAATCGAAAAGAATCGTATCGAATCGAACTGAATCGAAAAGAATCCAATCGAACATAATCGAATCAAATTGTAAAGAATCGAATCAAAAAAAATCAAATGGAAACGAAAAGAAAGGAATCGAATCGAATCGAAAAGAATCGGATGGTATCATTGAATCGAAAAGAATCGAATCATATCGAATTGAATTGAAAAGAATCAAATAGAATAAAACCGAAAAGAATCGAATCGAATCGAAAAGAATCGAATCGTATCGAATTGAATCGAAAAGAATCGAATCAAATACATCGAAAAGAATCAAAACGAATCGAAAAGAATCGATTCGAATAGAATCAAAAAGTATCGAATCGAATCGAATCGAAAAGAATCAAATTGAATAGCATCGAAACGAATCAAACGAATTGAAAAGAATCAAATTGAATAGCATAGAAATGAATCGAATCAAAATGAAAAGAATCAAATCGAATTGAATTGAAAAGAATCGAATCGTATCGATGGAATCGAAAAGAATCGAATCATATCGAATTGAACCGAAAAGAATTTAATAAAACACAATCGAAAAGAATCGTATCGAATCAAATCGAATTGAATAGAAAAGAATCGATTCCAATGGAATTGAATTTCAAAGAATCGAATCGAACAGTACCGAATCGAATTGAAAAGAATAGAATCAAATAAAATCGAAAAGAATCTAATTGAAACGAAAAGAATCAAATCGAATCACATTGAAAAGAATCGAATTGAATTGAAACGAAAAGAATCAAATCGAAAAGAATCGAATCGAATTGAAAAGAATCGAATCGAAAAAATCAAATCGAAAAGAATCGAGTTGAGTTGAATCGAATCGAAAAGAATTGAATCGAATCGAAAAGAATCGAATCGAATCGAATCGAAAAGAATCGAATCGAATCGAAAAGAATCGAATCAATTTGAAAAGATTCGTATCGAATTGAATCAAATCGAAAATAATCGAATCTAATCGAAAAAATCGAATCGAATCGAAAGGAATAGAATCGAATCGAAAAAATCGAATCGAATCGAAAAGAATAGAATCGAATCGAAGAGAATCGAATCAAAAAGAATAGAATCGAATCATATAGAAAAGAATCGAATCAATTCGAATGGAAAAGAATCGAATTGAATCGAATCAAATCAAAAAGACTCGAATCGATCGAATCGAAAAGAATCGAATCGAATCAAATTGAATCGAATAGAAAAGAATCTATCAAATCGAAAAGAATCGAATAGATAAGAATTGAATTGAAAAAATAGAATCGAATTGATCCAAATCGAAAAGAATCGAATCGAATCAAATCCCTAACCCTAACCCCTAACCCCTAACCCTAACACTAAACCTATCCTAACCCTAACCCTTAACCCTAACCCTTAACCCTAACCCGAACACTAACCCTAAAGTTAAACCGTACCCTAACCCTAACCCGTACCCTAACCCTAACAGTTACCCTAACACTAACCTGTACCCCAAACCTAACCAGTACACTAACCCGTAACCTAACCCATACCCTAACCCGTATCCTAACCCTAAGCCTGTACCCTAACCCATACACTAACGCATCCTCTAACCCTAACCCTAACCAGTACTCTAACACAAACTGGTACCCTAACCCGTACCCTAACCCGTACCCTAACCCGTATCCTAACCCTAACATGTACCTATCCATAAACCTAATACTAACCCCTAACCCTAAACCTAACCCTAACACCTAACGCTAACCCTAAACCCTAACCCCTAACCCTAAACCAAACCTAACCCTAACCCCTAAACCTAACCTTAACCCCTACCCCTAGCCTAATCCTAACCTGAACCCCTAACCACTAACCCTAAACCTAACCCTAACCCTTAACCCTAACGCTTAACCCTAACCCTAACACTAACCCTAATCCTAACACTAATCCAAACCCTAACCCTAACCCCTAACACTAACCTTAACCCCTAAACTTAACATTAACACTTACACTAACCCTAAACCTAACCCCTAACCCTAGCCCTAACTCCTAACACCTAACACCTAACCCTTAACTCTAACCCTTAACCTTAATCCTACCCCTAACCCCTAATCTCTAACCCTAACCCTATCCCTAACCCTTAAACCTAACACTTAACCCTAACCCTAACCCTAAATCAAACCCTTACACCTAAACCTCACCCTAACTCTAACCCCTCAACCTAACTCTAACCCTAACACTAACCCTAAAACTAACCCTAACCCCTAACTCTAAACCTAACCCTACCTAACCTGAAACCTAACCCATACACTAACCTGTACCCTAACCCTAACACTCACCCATAACCTAAACCGAACCCTAACCTGTACCCTAACTCTAACCCCTACCCTAACCTAACCCTACCCCGTACCCTAAACCTATCCCTATCCCGTACAGTAACCCTAACCCTAACCCTTACACTAACCCTAACCTGTACCCTAACCCTAACCCGTACCAATACCCTAACCCTAACCCGTATCCTAACCCTAAACCATACCCAAACCCTACCTGTACCCTAACCCGTACACTAACCCTAACCCATACACTAACCAGTACCCTAACCCTAAACCTAACCCTTTCCCTAACTCTAACCGCAACCCGTACTCTAACCGTAACCCGTACCCTAACCCTAACCCTAACCCTAAACCTGAACCTAACCCTAACCCTAACCTCTAACACTAACCCTAACCCTAACCCCTCACCCTAACACTAACCCTAAAACTAACCGTGACACTAACCCTAACCTTAACCCGAAACCTTACCCACACACTAACCCGTAACCTAACCCTAACCCTAACCCATACACTAACCTTAACCCGTAACCTAAACCTGACACGTACACTAACCCTAAACTATACCTTAAACCTAACCCTAACCCGTACCCTAACCCTAACCCTATCCTGTACCTTAACCTAACCCTAACCCTAACCTGTAGCCTAACCCTAACACTAACCCTAACCCATACCCTAACCCATACCCTAACCCTAACCTGTACCTTAAACCTAATCTTACACGCACCCTAAAGCTAACCTGCACCCTAACCCTAACCCATACCCTAACCCTAACCCCTACCCTAACCCTAAACCGTACCCGTACCCTAACCCGTACCCTAACCCGTATCCTAACCCTAAACCTCACCCGTACCCTAACCATAACCCTAACCCTAACGCTAACCCCTTACCCTAACACTAACCCAAACTCCTATCCCTAAACCTAACCCTAACCCCTAACTCTAACCCTAACCCTAACCCTAAAACCAACCCCAACACCAAACCCAACTCCAACCATAAACATAACCCTTACCCCTAACTCCTAACCCTAACCCTAACCATAACCCAAACCCCTTACCCGTAACCCTAACCCTAACCCTTAACGCTAACCCTTATCACTAATGTTAACGCTAACCCTAACCCAAACCTAAACCTAATTCCTAACCCTAACCGTAACCTAACCCTAACCCTAACCCCTAACCCTAACCCTAACCCCTAAACCTAACCCTAACCCTTAACCCTAACCCTTAACCCTATCCCTAACCCTAACACTAACCCAAAACCTAACCCTTAACCCTAAGCCAAACCCCTAACCCCTAACCCTCACCCTAACCCTAACTCTTAACCCTACCCTTAACCCTAAACCTAACCCAAACCCTAACCCTTATCCCTACCCTTAACCCTAACCCTAGGGATCCCTGGGTGGCACAGCGGTTAGGCGCCTGCCTTTGGCCTGGGGCGCGATCCTGGAGACCCGGGATCGAATCCCACATCAGGCTCCCGTTGCATGGAGCCTGCTTCTCCCTCTGCCTGTGTCTCTGCCTCTCTCTCTCTCTCTGTGTGTGTGACTATCATAAATAAATAAAAAAAAATTAAAAAAATATCCTAACCCTAACGATAACCGGTAACCCTAACCGTAACCCCAAAACTTAACCCTAACCCTAACCCTAACAATACCTCTAAAACCTAACCCCTAACCCCTAAAGCTATCCATAACCTTAACCTCAACACTTAACCCTAAACCTAACCCTAACCCTTACCCTAACCCATACCCTAACCCTAACCGAACCCTAACCGTAACCCGTACCCTAACCCTACCGGTACCCTAACCCTAAACCATACCCTAAACCCAACCCTAACCCATACACTAACCCTAACCCGTATCCTAACCCTAACCCCTTACCCTAACCCTAACACGTAACCTAAATCTAACCCTGACCCTAACTCAAACAATACCCTAACCCTAATCCTAACCCGTGCCCTAAACCTTACGCTAACCCCAACATTAATGATAACCCGTACACTAACCATAAATGGTACCCTAACACAAACCCTAACCCGTACCCTAATCCTAACCCTAAACCTAACCCTAACCCGTACCCTAACCCTATACCGTACACTACCCAACCCTAACCATAACCCGTACTCTAACACTAAAACTACCCCTAAACCTAACCATAAATCTAATCATAAACCTAACCCTATCTCTAAACCTTACCCTAACCTAACCCTAACCCTCACCCTAACCGTATGCCTAACACGTAAACTAACCCTAACCCTAACCCTAACCCATAAATTAAACCTAACACTAACACTACCCTAAACAGTACCGTAACCCTAAACCTAACGTGTACCTTAACCCTAACCCTAAAACTAACCCTAAGTCGTACCCTAACCCTAACCCCCCAACCCTAACCCAAACCCTAACGCTAACTCCTAACCCTAACCGTAACCCTAACCCTAAAACTAACCCTAACACCTAACCCCTAACCCTAACCCTAACCCCTAACCTTAACCTGAACCTGAACCCCTAACCCCTAACCATAACCCTAACCCTAACCCATAACCCTAACCCTTAACCATAAACCTAACCCTAACCCTAACCCAAACCCTAACCCTAACCCTAACTCCTAACCCTAACACTACCGTAACCCATACCCTAACCCTAATCCGTATCCTACCCTAACCCTAACCATTACCCGTAACCTCACACTAAAACTACCCCTAACCTAACCCTAACACTAATCATAATCCTAACCCTATCTCTAAACCTAACCCTAACCCTAACCCTAACCTAACCCTCAACCTCACCCTAACCCTATCCCTAACACGTAAACTAACCCTAACCCTAACCCTAACCCGTAAACTAACCCTAACCCTAACCCTAAACAGTACCTTAATCCTAACCCTAACGTGTACCTTAACCGTAACCCTAACCCTAAACCTAACCCTAAGCTGTACCCTAACCCTAACCCAAACCCGTACCCTAACTCTAACACTAAATCTCCCGTGCCCTAACCCTAACCCGTACCCTAACCCTAACCCTAATCCGTACCCTAACCCATACCGTAACCCTAAACCTAACCCGTACCCTAAACCTAACCATAAACCCAAACCTAACCTGAACCCTAACTCTAACCCGTACCCTAACCCTAAACTGTAACCTCACCTGTACCCTAACCTGTACCCTAACCCGTACCCAAAACCTAATCCTATCCCGTTCCCTAACCCGAACCCTAACACTAACCCGTACACTAACCCTTAACCGTACCCGTACCCTAACCCATAAACAAACCCATACCCTACCCCTAACCCTAACCTAAACCCATACCCTAAACCTAACCCTTACCCCAACCCTAACCCTAACCCTTTCCCTACCCCTAATCCTAAATGTATCCCATACCCTAAAGCGAACCCTAACCCTAACCCTAACCCATAACCTAACCCTAACCCTAACCCTAAACCCTAACCCTACCCCTAACCCCAACCCTAACTGAAACCTAACCCTAACACTAACCCTAACCTTAACCTACCCTAATCCTAACCCTAACCCTAACCCGTAACCTAAACCTAACCCTAACCCTAGCCCTAAACAGTACCCTAAAACTACCCTAATCTGTAACCTAACCCAAACCCTAACACTAACCCTAAACCTAACCCTATCCTGTACCCTAACCCAAACCCTAACCGTTACCAGTACCCTAACCCATACATTAACCCGTACCGTAATCCATACCATATCTCTAAACCGTACCCTCACCCTAATCCGTAAACTAACCCAAATCTGTACCCTAAACCTAAGCCTAAACTGAACCCTAATCATAACGCTAACACTAACCCTAACCCGTAGCCTAACACTAACCCGAACCCTAAACATAACCCGAACTCTAACTCTAACCCTAACCTGTACTCTAACCCTAACCATAACTCTAACCTGTAACCTAACCCTAACCCTAACGCTAACGCTAAACAGAACCCTAAACCTAACCCTATCCCATACCCTAACCCTAAACCTAACCCTTAACCTAACCCTAAACCTAACCTTAACCCGTACCATATTCCTAACCCAAACCCTAACGCTTACCCTAACCCTCAATTGTACCCTAACCCAAACTCGAACCTGTACCCTAACCCTAACCTTACCCCAACCCTAAACCTAACGAAACCCAATCCCTAATCCTAACCCTAACCCTAACCTAATCCTAACCTTAACCCTTACCCTATCCCTAACCCTAACCCGTAATCTATTCCTAAACCTAACCTTAAACCTAAACAGTACCCTAACATTAACCCTAACCCTAACCCTAACCCTAACCCTAACCCTAACCCTAACTCTAAGCTTAAACAGGACCCTAACCCTAACCCTAACCCGTAACCTAACCCAAACTTTACAGCATTGGAAGTCAGGTCGTTCCATGAATAAAGCTCTACTGCACCTGGAGACACAACCGTTGAAGCCTGCAGCTTGCCCCTTGCGTCCCATGAGCGTCTGACAAACATGTCTAGTGAGGATGTTCGTAACTGTATCTGCAGGCAGCGTGGAACTGGGAAGGACCGCGTGTCAGCTCACCTCGCAGAAGGAAGTTCCCCAGAGAGACAGCTTTCAACAAGGTACTCAGGTTTGGAAGTTAGTATGTAGCTCCCTTCTGAGGGAGGAATTACTCAGAAGTCGTTGGATTGGGCTAGGAGACACTTGCTTCTCACAGAACTTGTGTCCCGTATTGAACGACGTCCTTTCGAAGTGAAAGGTACAGGCGGTCAGCATGTGGGAGGAACAAGCCATAAGCTCATCCAAAGGAGTGTGCATCACTTGGAGGCAGGTGTCCGGTAGTCGCGAAATTGACAATGCAGACTCTTGGTTCTCACTCCGCTACTGTCCCGCATAGAACGGAATGCTGTGGAAGCGATCTGTACAGGCCGTCACATTGTGGGAGGTACAGGCCATAAGCTGAACTCTGAGAAGCCTGTATGCTTTGCAGGCAGATGTCTGCTAGCCACTCTTTTATGGGAGTTAGAAGCTAGCTACACTTTAATTGAACAAGGCTGTTGGAAATCGCTGTATTGAACTCAGTTACACGTGACTACAAGCCTGAAACGTCTACATGCTTTTCACAACCTCTTCCAGCACCTAACATAAGGATGTTAGGACCTATGTCCACAGGCAGTCAGGTAGCGGGAGGGTCCTGCCCTCACCTCAACTCTCACAAGGAAGCATGTCTAGAAGCCAGCTTTCAACTAGCTGCATTCTTCTGGCCCTGAGAACGCAGCTGTATTCTAACTCAGGAGGTTCCAAGAAGACCACTCTACTCCACCTGGAGACAGCTTCCAGGCCTGCATTATTCCACTTGCGTCTCACAAGCTTCTGACAAGCGTCTCTGGTGAAGACGTTGGAAAGACATTCTGCAGGCAGTGTGGAACTGTGAGGGACTGCGTGTGAGCCCAACTCTCGGATGTAAGTTGCCGTTGGATGCAGGGTTCAATTAGCTAGTATGGAACTTAGTATGTAGCACCAGTCTAAGACAGGAATTACTAGGAAATCGCAGGATTGAGCTTGGAGGCACTACTCTTGTGGACCTCACCTGGACGAGGTGACTGGTTCCCACGTAGGACTCCCCTGGACCTGATAACTTTGCTACACACTTTGGCCTCACCTGGCCCTGATGACTCTGGGCCCCACTGAGGCCTCAATCTGGACCTAGTGACTGTGGTCCCCACCTGGGTCTCACCTGGACCTGGTGACTCTCGTTCCCACATGAACCACACCTGGACCTGGTGACTGTGGTGTCCTTCTAGCCTCACATTTACCTGGTGACTCCGGTCCTCACCAGGGCCTCACATGGATCTGGTGACTCTGGCCTGCAGGTTGGCCTCACCTGGAGCTGGTGAGTGGGGTTGCCACCTGGGCCTCACCCATACCTGGTGACTCAGGTCCCCACGTGGGCCTCACTTGGACCTGGTGAATCTGGTCCTGCCTGGTCCTCACCCAGACCTGGTGACTCTGGTCACCACCTGGGCCTCACCTGGACCTGGTAAATCCTGTCCCCATCTGGGCCTCACTCAGTCCTGGTGACTTTGTTCCCCACCTGGACCTGATTACTGTGAACTCCTTCTTTGCCTCACCTGGAACAGGTGACTCTGATCCTAACTGGGCCACACCCAGATCTGGTGACTCTGGTCCTCACCTGGGCATGATTGGGACCTGGTTAATCTGTTCCACACCTGTCCCTCACCTGGACATGATGACTCTGGAAACCCTCTGGGCCTCACTCTGAACTGGTGACTCTGGAACCCATCTTGATGTCACCTGGGCCAGGTGATTCCGGTACCCCTCTAGGCCTCAACCAGACCTGGTGACTCTGGTTCTAAACTGGGCCTCACCTGCACCTAGTGAATATGCTCCCCACCTGGGCCTCATATGGACCTGGTGACTCTGGTCCCTACTTGGGCATCACTGGGACATGGTTACTCCATTCCCCACTGGGACTCACCTGGATCTGGTAACTCTGGTCCTGACTTTGGCCTCTTCTGTACCTGGTGACTCTGGCCCCACCTGGGCCTCACCTGGAACTGGTGACTCTGATTCTCAGCATGGCCTCACGTGACCTGGTGACTGTGGTTCTCACCGGGACCTCACCTGGACCTCATGTCTCTGGTCCCCACCTGGTCCTCACCTGGACCTGGTGTCTCTGGTAACCACCTGGGTAGCATCAGGACATGGTTTCACTCTTCCCTAACAGGGACCCATCTGGACCTGTTAACTCTGGTCTACACCTGGGCCACAACTGGACATGGTGACACTGGTTCCCACCTGGGTCTCACCTGGACATGGTGATTCTGATCCCCACCTGGGCCTCACTTCTAACTGGTGATTCTCGTTCCCACATGGACCTCATGTGGACATAGTGGCTGCAGTGTTTCTACCTTCTCATGGACCTGGTGACTCTGGTCCCCACCAGGGCCTCACCAGGACATGGTGAGTGTGGTTGCCACCTGGACCTCACCTGGACCTGGTGACTCTGGTCTGCACCTGAGACTACCCTGGATCTGGTGACTGTGGTCCCCACCTGGCCTCATTTGGACCTGGTGACTCTGATCCCCATCTGGGGCTCACCTGGCCAAGTTGACCATGGTCCTCAACTGGGCATAATTGGGATCCAGTTACTGTGTTCCACAACTGGACCTCACCTGGACGAGGTGACTGGTCCACCTCTGGGTTTCACCCTGCCCGGGTGACTGTGAACCCCACTATGGCCTGAATTTGTCATGCTGACTCTGTTGCCACCTGCGCCTCCCCTCGAACTGTTGACTCTGGTTTTTTCAAGGGCCTCCCCTGTACCTGGTGATCCTGGTTTCCATCTGGGTCTCACCTGGACCTGGAGACTCTTGTCACGACCTGGGACTCACCTGAACCTTGTTACTGTGTTCCAAACCTGGCCCTCACGTAGACCTGTTGACCATGGTCCCCAAGCCGGCCTCACATGGACCTATTGCCTCTGGTTCCCCCTGAGCCTCACGTGTACCTGGTATCTCTGGTCCACAACTTGGCCTCATCTGAACCTGGTGACTCTGGTCCGCACCAGGGCTCCACCTGGATCTGGTGACTCTGGTTCCCACCCGGACCTCTCCTGGACCTGCTGATCTCTTTCCAACATGGACCTCCCCTGGATCTGGTGAATCTGGTCCTCAGTTTGGCCTCACTGGACCTGGTGACTCTCGTCCCGACTTTGAACTAACTCAGACCTGGTGAAACCTGTCCCCACCTAGGACTCACCCAGACCTGGTGACTCTTGTCCTCACCTATGCCTCAATTCGACCTGATGAATCTGGTCCTCACGTGGGCCTCACATGGACCTGGGACTCAGCTGGATAGAGTGGCTCTGGTTCCCACATGGGGCTCACCTGATATTGGTGACTGTGGTCTCCTTCTATGCCTCACCAGGACCTGGTGATTCTGATCCCCATCTGGGCCTTGCATGGCCCTAGTGACTCTGGTCTCCAGCTAGGCATCATTGTGACCTGGTTACTTTATTCCACACCTGGGCCTAACTTTGACCGGGGACCTCTGGTCTCACTCTGGACCTCAATTGAAACTGGATACTCTGTTTCCCCCTCTGGGCCTCACCCTTACATGGTGAATCTGGTCCTCCCTGGGCTTCACTTGGACCTGGTGAATCTTGTCCATACCTGTTCCTCACCTGGACCTGGTGACTCTGGTCAACACCTGGGTCTCACCTGGACTTGGTGAATATTGTTGCCACCTGGGCTTCACCTGGACCTTGTGACTGTGATCCCCACCTGGACCTCACCTGGTTCTGGTGGCTCTGGTTCCCATATGGGGCTCTCCTGGACCTGGTTCCTCACGTCTCCTTCTGGCCTCACCTGGAACCAAATGACTATGATCTATATTTGGGCCTCACCTGTACCTAGTGACTCTGGTCCTTACCTGGGCATCATTGGTTTCTGGTACTGGTTACTGGTTACTCTCCTCTCTACCTGGGCCTCATCTGGACCTGGTGACTGTGGTCACCTTCGGAACCTCACCCTGTCTTGGTGACTGTGGTCCCACCTGGTTCTCACCTGGACGAGGTCACTGCTTCCCACAGTGACCTCACCTGGACCAGGTGAATCTGGTCCTCACATGGGCATCAAGAAACCTGGTTACTCAGTTATACTTCGGGGCCTCACCTGGACCTAGTAATTCTCATCCCACTCTGGGCCTCATCCTGACGTGGTGACTCTGGTCCCCACCTGGATATAACCTGCACCGGGTGACTCTAGTCCCCCTTTGGGCCTCACCCAGACCTGGGGACTCTGGTCCTCAACTGGGCCTCAACAGGACCTGGTGAATCTACTCCTCACTTAGGCCTCGTCTGGACCTTGTGACTCTTTTCCCACCTGGCATCAATGGGACATGGTTAATCTGTTCCCCACCTGGGCCTCACCTGGACATGATAACTTTGCTCCACACTTTGGCCTCAACTGGTCCTGATGACTCTGATCCCCCCACCTAGGCCTCAATCTGGTCCTGGTGACGGTGGTCCCCACCTGGGTCTCACCTGGACCTGGTGACTCTCGTTCCTACATGAACCCCACCTGGACCTGTTGACTGTGGTGTTCTTGTAGACTCATATTTACCTGGTGTCTCCGGTCCCCAGTAGGGCCTCATCTGGATCTGGTGACTCTGATCCTATCTGCGTGTCACCCAGACCTGGTGACTCTGCTCCTAACCTGGGCATCATTGGTACCTGGTGACTCTGTTCGACACCTGAGCCTCACCTGGACATGATGACTCTGGAACCTGGCTGGGCCTCACCCTGACCTGGTGACTCTGGTCCCCATCTGGTTGTCACCTGGACCAGGTGACTCTGGTACCCCTCTAGGCCTCAACCAGTTCTGGTGCCTCTCGTCCTCAACTGGGCCTCACCTGGACCTAGTGAATAAGCTCCATCTGGGCCTCATTTGGACATGATGACTCTGGAACCTCTCTGGGCCTCACCCTGACCTGGTTACTCTGGTCCCCATCTGGATGTCACCTGGACTGTACCTGGTGATTCTGGTCCCCACCTTGGTCAAACCAGGACGTGGTGACACTTGTCACCACCGGGGAATAACCTGGACCTGCTTACTGTGTTCCACACCTGGGCCTCAAGTAGACCTGTTGACCATGGTCCCTAAGCCGGCCTAACCCTAACCCGTACCAATACCCTAACCCTAACCCGTATCCTAACCCTAAACCATACCCAAACCCTACCTGTACCCTAACCCGTACACTAACCCTAACCCATACACTAACCAGTACCCTAACCCTAAACCTAACCCTTTCCCTAACTCTAACCGCAACCCGTACTCTAACCGTAACCCGTACCCTAACCCTAACCCTAACCCTAAACCTGAACCTAACCCTAACCCTAACCTCTAACACTAACCCTAACCCTAACCCCTCACCCTAACACTAACCCTAAAACTAACCGTGACACTAACCCTAACCTTAACCCGAAACCTTACCCACACACTAACCCGTAACCTAACCCTAACCCTAACCCATACACTAACCTTAACCCGTAACCTAAACCTGACACGTACACTAACCCTAAACTATACCTTAAACCTAACCCTAACCCGTACCCTAACCCTAACCCTATCCTGTACCTTAACCTAACCCTAACCCTAACCTGTAGCCTAACCCTAACACTAACCCTAACCCATACCCTAACCCATACCCTAACCCTAACCTGTACCTTAAACCTAATCTTACACGCACCCTAAAGCTAACCTGCACCCTAACCCTAACCCATACCCTAACCCTAACCCCTACCCTAACCCTAAACCGTACCCGTACCCTAACCCGTACCCTAACCCGTATCCTAACCCTAAACCTCACCCGTACCCTAACCATAACCCTAACCCTAACGCTAACCCCTTACCCTAACACTAACCCAAACTCCTATCCCTAAACCTAACCCTAACCCCTAACTCTAACCCTAACCCTAACCCTAAAACCAACCCCAACACCAAACCCAACTCCAACCATAAACATAACCCTTACCCCTAACTCCTAACCCTAACCCTAACCATAACCCAAACCCCTTACCCGTAACCCTAACCCTAACCCTTAACGCTAACCCTTATCACTAATGTTAACGCTAACCCTAACCCAAAACCTAAACCTAATTCCTAACCCTAACCGTAACCTAACCCTAACCCTAACCCCTAACCCTAACCCTAACCCCTAAACCTAACCCTAACCCTTAACCCTAACCCTTAACCCTATCCCTAACCCTAACACTAACCCAAAACCTAACCCTTAACCCTAAGCCAAACCCCTAACCCCTAACCCTCACCCTAACCCTAACTCTTAACCCTACCCTTAACCCTAAACCTAACCCAAACCCTAACCCTTATCCCTACCCTTAACCCTAACCCTAGGGATCCCTGGGTGGCACAGCGGTTAGGCGCCTGCCTTTGGCCTGGGGCGCGATCCTGGAGACCCGGGATCGAATCCCACATCAGGCTCCCGTTGCATGGAGCCTGCTTCTCCCTCTGCCTGTGTCTCTGCCTCTCTCTCTCTCTCTGTGTGTGTGACTATCATAAATAAATAAAAAAAAATTAAAAAAATATCCTAACCCTAACGATAACCGGTAACCCTAACCGTAACCCCAAAACTTAACCCTAACCCTAACCCTAACAATACCTCTAAAACCTAACCCCTAACCCCTAAAGCTATCCATAACCTTAACCTCAACACTTAACCCTAAACCTAACCCTAACCCTTACCCTAACCCATACCCTAACCCTAACCGAACCCTAACCGTAACCCGTACCCTAACCCTACCGGTACCCTAACCCTAAACCATACCCTAAACCCAACCCTAACCCATACACTAACCCTAACCCGTATCCTAACCCTAACCCCTTACCCTAACCCTAACACGTAACCTAAATCTAACCCTGACCCTAACTCAAACAATACCCTAACCCTAATCCTAACCCGTGCCCTAAACCTTACGCTAACCCCAACATTAATGATAACCCGTACACTAACCATAAATGGTACCCTAACACAAACCCTAACCCGTACCCTAATCCTAACCCTAAACCTAACCCTAACCCGTACCCTAACCCTATACCGTACACTACCCAACCCTAACCATAACCCGTACTCTAACACTAAAACTACCCCTAAACCTAACCATAAATCTAATCATAAACCTAACCCTATCTCTAAACCTTACCCTAACCTAACCCTAACCCTCACCCTAACCGTATGCCTAACACGTAAACTAACCCTAACCCTAACCCTAACCCATAAATTAAACCTAACACTAACACTACCCTAAACAGTACCGTAACCCTAAACCTAACGTGTACCTTAACCCTAACCCTAAAACTAACCCTAAGTCGTACCCTAACCCTAACCCCCCAACCCTAACCCAAACCCTAACGCTAACTCCTAACCCTAACCGTAACCCTAACCCTAAAACTAACCCTAACACCTAACCCCTAACCCTAACCCTAACCCCTAACCTTAACCTGAACCTGAACCCCTAACCCCTAACCATAACCCTAACCCTAACCCATAACCCTAACCCTTAACCATAAACCTAACCCTAACCCTAACCCAAACCCTAACCCTAACCCTAACTCCTAACCCTAACACTACCGTAACCCATACCCTAACCCTAATCCGTATCCTACCCTAACCCTAACCATTACCCGTAACCTCACACTAAAACTACCCCTAACCTAACCCTAACACTAATCATAATCCTAACCCTATCTCTAAACCTAACCCTAACCCTAACCCTAACCTAACCCTCAACCTCACCCTAACCCTATCCCTAACACGTAAACTAACCCTAACCCTAACCCTAACCCGTAAACTAACCCTAACCCTAACCCTAAACAGTACCTTAATCCTAACCCTAACGTGTACCTTAACCGTAACCCTAACCCTAAACCTAACCCTAAGCTGTACCCTAACCCTAACCCAAACCCGTACCCTAACTCTAACACTAAATCTCCCGTGCCCTAACCCTAACCCGTACCCTAACCCTAACCCTAATCCGTACCCTAACCCATACCGTAACCCTAAACCTAACCCGTACCCTAAACCTAACCATAAACCCAAACCTAACCTGAACCCTAACTCTAACCCGTACCCTAACCCTAAACTGTAACCTCACCTGTACCCTAACCTGTACCCTAACCCGTACCCAAAACCTAATCCTATCCCGTTCCCTAACCCGAACCCTAACACTAACCCGTACACTAACCCTTAACCGTACCCGTACCCTAACCCATAAACAAACCCATACCCTACCCCTAACCCTAACCTAAACCCATACCCTAAACCTAACCCTTACCCCAACCCTAACCCTAACCCTTTCCCTACCCCTAATCCTAAATGTATCCCATACCCTAAAGCGAACCCTAACCCTAACCCTAACCCATAACCTAACCCTAACCCTAACCCTAAACCCTAACCCTACCCCTAACCCCAACCCTAACTGAAACCTAACCCTAACACTAACCCTAACCTTAACCTACCCTAATCCTAACCCTAACCCTAACCCGTAACCTAAACCTAACCCTAACCCTAGCCCTAAACAGTACCCTAAAACTACCCTAATCTGTAACCTAACCCAAACCCTAACACTAACCCTAAACCTAACCCTATCCTGTACCCTAACCCAAACCCTAACCGTTACCAGTACCCTAACCCATACATTAACCCGTACCGTAATCCATACCATATCTCTAAACCGTACCCTCACCCTAATCCGTAAACTAACCCAAATCTGTACCCTAAACCTAAGCCTAAACTGAACCCTAATCATAACGCTAACACTAACCCTAACCCGTAGCCTAACACTAACCCGAACCCTAAACATAACCCGAACTCTAACTCTAACCCTAACCTGTACTCTAACCCTAACCATAACTCTAACCTGTAACCTAACCCTAACCCTAACGCTAACGCTAAACAGAACCCTAAACCTAACCCTATCCCATACCCTAACCCTAAACCTAACCCTTAACCTAACCCTAAACCTAACCTTAACCCGTACCATATTCCTAACCCAAACCCTAACGCTTACCCTAACCCTCAATTGTACCCTAACCCAAACTCGAACCTGTACCCTAACCCTAACCTTACCCCAACCCTAAACCTAACGAAACCCAATCCCTAATCCTAACCCTAACCCTAACCTAATCCTAACCTTAACCCTTACCCTATCCCTAACCCTAACCCGTAATCTATTCCTAAACCTAACCTTAAACCTAAACAGTACCCTAACATTAACCCTAACCCTAACCCTAACCCTAACCCTAACCCTAACCCTAACTCTAAGCTTAAACAGGACCCTAACCCTAACCCTAACCCGTAACCTAACCCAAACTTTACAGCATTGGAAGTCAGGTCGTTCCATGAATAAAGCTCTACTGCACCTGGAGACACAACCGTTGAAGCCTGCAGCTTGCCCCTTGCGTCCCATGAGCGTCTGACAAACATGTCTAGTGAGGATGTTCGTAACTGTATCTGCAGGCAGCGTGGAACTGGGAAGGACCGCGTGTCAGCTCACCTCGCAGAAGGAAGTTCCCCAGAGAGACAGCTTTCAACAAGGTACTCAGGTTTGGAAGTTAGTATGTAGCTCCCTTCTGAGGGAGGAATTACTCAGAAGTCGTTGGATTGGGCTAGGAGACACTTGCTTCTCACAGAACTTGTGTCCCGTATTGAACGACGTCCTTTCGAAGTGAAAGGTACAGGCGGTCAGCATGTGGGAGGAACAAGCCATAAGCTCATCCAAAGGAGTGTGCATCACTTGGAGGCAGGTGTCCGGTAGTCGCGAAATTGACAATGCAGACTCTTGGTTCTCACTCCGCTACTGTCCCGCATAGAACGGAATGCTGTGGAAGCGATCTGTACAGGCCGTCACATTGTGGGAGGTACAGGCCATAAGCTGAACTCTGAGAAGCCTGTATGCTTTGCAGGCAGATGTCTGCTAGCCACTCTTTTATGGGAGTTAGAAGCTAGCTACACTTTAATTGAACAAGGCTGTTGGAAATCGCTGTATTGAACTCAGTTACACGTGACTACAAGCCTGAAACGTCTACATGCTTTTCACAACCTCTTCCAGCACCTAACATAAGGATGTTAGGACCTATGTCCACAGGCAGTCAGGTAGCGGGAGGGTCCTGCCCTCACCTCAACTCTCACAAGGAAGCATGTCTAGAAGCCAGCTTTCAACTAGCTGCATTCTTCTGGCCCTGAGAACGCAGCTGTATTCTAACTCAGGAGGTTCCAAGAAGACCACTCTACTCCACCTGGAGACAGCTTCCAGGCCTGCATTATTCCACTTGCGTCTCACAAGCTTCTGACAAGCGTCTCTGGTGAAGACGTTGGAAAGACATTCTGCAGGCAGTGTGGAACTGTGAGGGACTGCGTGTGAGCCCAACTCTCGGATGTAAGTTGCCGTTGGATGCAGGGTTCAATTAGCTAGTATGGAACTTAGTATGTAGCACCAGTCTAAGACAGGAATTACTAGGAAATCGCAGGATTGAGCTTGGAGGCACTACTCTTGTGGACCTCACCTGGACGAGGTGACTGGTTCCCACGTAGGACTCCCCTGGACCTGATAACTTTGCTACACACTTTGGCCTCACCTGGCCCTGATGACTCTGGGCCCCACTGAGGCCTCAATCTGGACCTAGTGACTGTGGTCCCCACCTGGGTCTCACCTGGACCTGGTGACTCTCGTTCCCACATGAACCACACCTGGACCTGGTGACTGTGGTGTCCTTCTAGCCTCACATTTACCTGGTGACTCCGGTCCTCACCAGGGCCTCACATGGATCTGGTGACTCTGGCCTGCAGGTTGGCCTCACCTGGAGCTGGTGAGTGGGGTTGCCACCTGGGCCTCACCCATACCTGGTGACTCAGGTCCCCACGTGGGCCTCACTTGGACCTGGTGAATCTGGTCCTGCCTGGTCCTCACCCAGACCTGGTGACTCTGGTCACCACCTGGGCCTCACCTGGACCTGGTAAATCCTGTCCCCATCTGGGCCTCACTCAGTCCTGGTGACTTTGTTCCCCACCTGGACCTGATTACTGTGAACTCCTTCTTTGCCTCACCTGGAACAGGTGACTCTGATCCTAACTGGGCCACACCCAGATCTGGTGACTCTGGTCCTCACCTGGGCATGATTGGGACCTGGTTAATCTGTTCCACACCTGTCCCTCACCTGGACATGATGACTCTGGAAACCCTCTGGGCCTCACTCTGAACTGGTGACTCTGGAACCCATCTTGATGTCACCTGGGCCAGGTGATTCCGGTACCCCCTCTAGGCCTCAACCAGACCTGGTGACTCTGGTTCTAAACTGGGCCTCACCTGCACCTAGTGAATATGCTCCCCACCTGGGCCTCATATGGACCTGGTGACTCTGGTCCCTACTTGGGCATCACTGGGACATGGTTACTCCATTCCCCACTGGGACTCACCTGGATCTGGTAACTCTGGTCCTGACTTTGGCCTCTTCTGTACCTGGTGACTCTGGCCCCACCTGGGCCTCACCTGGAACTGGTGACTCTGATTCTCAGCATGGCCTCACGTGACCTGGTGACTGTGGTTCTCACCGGGACCTCACCTGGACCTCATGTCTCTGGTCCCCACCTGGTCCTCACCTGGACCTGGTGTCTCTGGTAACCACCTGGGTAGCATCAGGACATGGTTTCACTCTTCCCTAACAGGGACCCATCTGGACCTGTTAACTCTGGTCTACACCTGGGCCACAACTGGACATGGTGACACTGGTTCCCACCTGGGTCTCACCTGGACATGGTGATTCTGATCCCCACCTGGGCCTCACTTCTAACTGGTGATTCTCGTTCCCACATGGACCTCATGTGGACATAGTGGCTGCAGTGTTTCTACCTTCTCATGGACCTGGTGACTCTGGTCCCCACCAGGGCCTCACCAGGACATGGTGAGTGTGGTTGCCACCTGGACCTCACCTGGACCTGGTGACTCTGGTCTGCACCTGAGACTACCCTGGATCTGGTGACTGTGGTCCCCACCTGGCCTCATTTGGACCTGGTGACTCTGATCCCCATCTGGGGCTCACCTGGCCAAGTTGACCATGGTCCTCAACTGGGCATAATTGGGATCCAGTTACTGTGTTCCACAACTGGACCTCACCTGGACGAGGTGACTGGTCCACCTCTGGGTTTCACCCTGCCCGGGTGACTGTGAACCCCACTATGGCCTGAATTTGTCATGCTGACTCTGTTGCCACCTGCGCCTCCCCTCGAACTGTTGACTCTGGTTTTTTCAAGGGCCTCCCCTGTACCTGGTGATCCTGGTTTCCATCTGGGTCTCACCTGGACCTGGAGACTCTTGTCACGACCTGGGACTCACCTGAACCTTGTTACTGTGTTCCAAACCTGGCCCTCACGTAGACCTGTTGACCATGGTCCCCAAGCCGGCCTCACATGGACCTATTGCCTCTGGTTCCCCCTGAGCCTCACGTGTACCTGGTATCTCTGGTCCACAACTTGGCCTCATCTGAACCTGGTGACTCTGGTCCGCACCAGGGCTCCACCTGGATCTGGTGACTCTGGTTCCCACCCGGACCTCTCCTGGACCTGCTGATCTCTTTCCAACATGGACCTCCCCTGGATCTGGTGAATCTGGTCCTCAGTTTGGCCTCACTGGACCTGGTGACTCTCGTCCCGACTTTGAACTAACTCAGACCTGGTGAAACCTGTCCCCACCTAGGACTCACCCAGACCTGGTGACTCTTGTCCTCACCTATGCCTCAATTCGACCTGATGAATCTGGTCCTCACGTGGGCCTCACATGGACCTGGGACTCAGCTGGATAGAGTGGCTCTGGTTCCCACATGGGGCTCACCTGATATTGGTGACTGTGGTCTCCTTCTATGCCTCACCAGGACCTGGTGATTCTGATCCCCATCTGGGCCTTGCATGGCCCTAGTGACTCTGGTCTCCAGCTAGGCATCATTGTGACCTGGTTACTTTATTCCACACCTGGGCCTAACTTTGACCGGGGACCTCTGGTCTCACTCTGGACCTCAATTGAAACTGGATACTCTGTTTCCCCCTCTGGGCCTCACCCTTACATGGTGAATCTGGTCCTCCCTGGGCTTCACTTGGACCTGGTGAATCTTGTCCATACCTGTTCCTCACCTGGACCTGGTGACTCTGGTCAACACCTGGGTCTCACCTGGACTTGGTGAATATTGTTGCCACCTGGGCTTCACCTGGACCTTGTGACTGTGATCCCCACCTGGACCTCACCTGGTTCTGGTGGCTCTGGTTCCCATATGGGGCTCTCCTGGACCTGGTTCCTCACGTCTCCTTCTGGCCTCACCTGGAACCAAATGACTATGATCTATATTTGGGCCTCACCTGTACCTAGTGACTCTGGTCCTTACCTGGGCATCATTGGTTTCTGGTACTGGTTACTGGTTACTCTCCTCTCTACCTGGGCCTCATCTGGACCTGGTGACTGTGGTCACCTTCGGAACCTCACCCTGTCTTGGTGACTGTGGTCCCACCTGGTTCTCACCTGGACGAGGTCACTGCTTCCCACAGTGACCTCACCTGGACCAGGTGAATCTGGTCCTCACATGGGCATCAAGAAACCTGGTTACTCAGTTATACTTCGGGGCCTCACCTGGACCTAGTAATTCTCATCCCACTCTGGGCCTCATCCTGACGTGGTGACTCTGGTCCCCACCTGGATATAACCTGCACCGGGTGACTCTAGTCCCCCTTTGGGCCTCACCCAGACCTGGGGACTCTGGTCCTCAACTGGGCCTCAACAGGACCTGGTGAATCTACTCCTCACTTAGGCCTCGTCTGGACCTTGTGACTCTTTTCCCACCTGGCATCAATGGGACATGGTTAATCTGTTCCCCACCTGGGCCTCACCTGGACATGATAACTTTGCTCCACACTTTGGCCTCAACTGGTCCTGATGACTCTGATCCCCCCACCTAGGCCTCAATCTGGTCCTGGTGACGGTGGTCCCCACCTGGGTCTCACCTGGACCTGGTGACTCTCGTTCCTACATGAACCCCACCTGGACCTGTTGACTGTGGTGTTCTTGTAGACTCATATTTACCTGGTGTCTCCGGTCCCCAGTAGGGCCTCATCTGGATCTGGTGACTCTGATCCTATCTGCGTGTCACCCAGACCTGGTGACTCTGCTCCTAACCTGGGCATCATTGGTACCTGGTGACTCTGTTCGACACCTGAGCCTCACCTGGACATGATGACTCTGGAACCTGGCTGGGCCTCACCCTGACCTGGTGACTCTGGTCCCCATCTGGTTGTCACCTGGACCAGGTGACTCTGGTACCCCTCTAGGCCTCAACCAGTTCTGGTGCCTCTCGTCCTCAACTGGGCCTCACCTGGACCTAGTGAATAAGCTCCATCTGGGCCTCATTTGGACCTGGTGACTCTGGTCCCTACCTGGGCATCATCGGGACATGGTTCCACTGCATGGCCTGCAGGTTGGCCTCACATGAACCTGGTAACTCTGGTCCCTACCTGGGGGTCCTTTCCAGGTGAGGCCAGATGGAGACCACAGGAACCAGGTCCAGGAGAGCCCAATATGGGAACCAGAGCCACCAGATCCATGTGAGGTCCAGGTGGGAACACAGTCACAAGGTCCAGGTGAGGCGCAATTATCAACAGGATTCGCCAAGTCCACGGAGGCCCAGGTGGCGACCAGTCACCACATCCATGTGCGGACCAGCTAATGTCCAGATTCACCAGGCACAAGAGAAGTCACAGGGGTGACCAGAGTCACCAGATCCAGGTGAAGCCCAGGTGGGGACCAGAGTCACTAGGTCCAGATGAGGTCAAGGTGGGGACCAGAGATATCAGGTACAAGTGAGGCCCCGGTGGGGATCATAGGCAACAGGTCCATGTGAGGCCGGCTTAGGGACCATGGTCAACAGGTCTACTTGAGGCCCAGGTGTGGAACACAGTAAGCAGGTCCAGGTTATTCCCCGGTGGTGACAAGTGTCACCACGTCCTGGTTTGACCAAGGTGGGGACCAGAATCACCAGGTACAGTCCAGGTGACATCCAGATGGGGACCAGAGTAACCAGGTCAGGGTGAGGCCCAGAGAGGTTCCAGAGTCATCATGTCCATGTGAGTCTCAGGTGTGGAACAGAGTCACCAGGTACCAATGATGCTCAGGTGAGGACCAGAGTCACCAGGTCTGGTTGACCCGGAGATAGGATCAGAGTCACCAATTCCAGGTGAGGCCAAGAAAGAGTCCACAGCAATCAGGTCCAGGTGGGGAACAAAGTCACCAGGACTGGGTGAGGCGCAGATGGGGACCAGATTCACCAGGTCCAGGTGAGGCCCAGGTGGTGACCAGAGTCCCGGGGTCCGGGAGAGGACCAGGTAAGGACCAGAATCATCAGGTCCAAGAGGCCCACGTGGGGACCTGAGTCACCAGGTATGGGTGAGGCCAGGTGGCAACCCCACTCACCAGGTCCAGGTGAGGCCAACCTGCATGCCAGAGTCTCCAGATGCAGGTGAGGCCCTTGTGGGTACCGGACTCACCAGGTAAATGTGAGTCTACAAGAACACCACATTCACCAGGTCCAGGTGTGGTTCATGTGGGAACGAGAGTCACCAGGTCCAGGTGAGACCCAGGTGGGGACCACAGTCACCAGGTACAGATTGAGGCCTAGGTGGGGGACCAGAGTCATCAGGACTAGTTGCGGCCAAAGTGTGAAGCAAAGTTATCACGTCCAGGTGAGGCCCAGGTGGGGAACAGACTACCCATGTCCCATTGATGCCAGGTGGGAAAATAGTCACAAGGTCCAGACGAGGCCTAAGTGAGTAGATTCACCAGGTCCTGTTGATGCCCGGGTGAAGACCAGTGTCCCCAGCTCCGGGTGAGTCCTAGAGGGGGACCAGAGTCAGCCGGTTCTGGTGATATCCATGTGGGGACCAGAGTCACCACGTCAGGGTGAGACCCAGAGTGGGACGAGAATCACTAGGTCCAGGGGAGGCCCCAATATCGAACTGAGAAACCAGGTCCCATGATGCCCATATGAGGACCTGAGTCACCAGGACCAGGTGAGGTCCCTGTGGGAACCAGTCACCTCGTCCAGGTGAGGCCCAGGTAGGACCAGAGTCACAAGGTCCAGGTTAGGCCCAGGTATATAAGAGAGTATCCAGGTCCCAATGATGCCAACGTAGGACCAGAGTCAACAGGTCCAGGAGAGGCCCAAATATGGATCAGAGTCATTGTGTTCCAGGTGAGGCCAGATGGAGACCACAGGAACCAGGTCCTGGAGAGCCCCATAAGGGAACCAGAGCCACCAGATCCAGGTGAGGTCCAGGTGGGACCACAGTCACAAGGTCCAGGTGAGGAGCACGTGGCAACAGGATTCACCAAGTCCAGGTGAGGACCAGGTGGCGACCATTCACCACATCGAAGTGTGGACCAGCTAAGCACCAGATTAAACAGGCCCAAGTGAAGCCCAAAGGGTGACCAGGGTCACCAGGAAAGGGTGAGGCCCAGAGGGAGAACCAGAGTAACCAGTTTAGTTTGAGGCCAAGAATGGGACCAGAGGTCCCTGGTCAAAGTGAGGCCCAGGTGTGGAATAGAGTATCCAAGTCCCAATGATGCCTGGGTGAGGACCAGAGTCACTAGGGCCATGCAGGCCCAGATGGGGAACAGAATCACTAGGTCCTGGTGAGGCATAGAATAAGACCACAGTCACCAGTATCGAGTGAGCCCCTTGTGGGAACCAGAGCCACTCTATCCAGCTGAGTCCCAGGTCCATGTGAGGCCCACGTGAGGACCAGATTAATCAGGTCGAATTGAGGCATAGCTGGGGACAAGAGTCACCAGGTCTGGGTGCGGCCTCGGTGGGGCAAGATTCAGCAGTTCTGAGTTAGGTCAGAGTGTGGACGAGAGACACCAGGTCCAGGTGAGGCCAAACTGAGGACCAGAGTCACCAGATCCAGGTGAGGTCCATGTTGGAAAGAGAGTCACCAGATCCAGGTGAGATCCATGTTGGAAAGAGAGTCTGCAGGACCAGGAGAGGTCCAGGTGGGGACCAGAGTCAGCAGATCCAGGAGAAGTCCAAGTGGGGACCAGAGTCACCAGATACAGGTGAAGCCCAGGTGGGGACCAGAGTCACTAGGTCCAGATGAGGCCCAGGTGAGGACCAGAGTTCCCAGGTACACGTGAGGCCCCGGTGGGGATCAGAGGCAACAGGTCCTGGTGACTGTGGTGTTCTTGTAGACTCACATTTACCTGATGACTCCGGTCCCCATTAGGGCCTCACCTGCAACTCGTAACTCTGGTCCCTACCTGGGCATTATCGGGACACGGTTCCTCTGCATGGCCCGAAGGTTGGACTCCCCTGGACTTGGTGAGTGGGGTTGCCATCTGGGCCTCACCCATACCGGTGACACAGGTCCCCACGTGGGCCTACTTGGACCTGGTGAATCTGGTCCTTACCTGGTCCTCACCCGGAACTGGTGACTCTGGTCACCACTTGGGAATCACCTGGACCTGGTGAATATGGTCCCCATCTGGGCCTCACCCAGTCCTGGTGACTTTGTTCCCTACCGGGACCTGATTGCTGTGGACTCCTTCTTGGCCTCACCTGGTACTGGTGCGTCTGATGCTATGTGGGCCTCAACCAGATCTGGTGACTCTGGTCTTCACCTGTGGACCATTATGACCTGGATACTCTGTTCCACACCTGAGCCTCACCTGGACATGATGATTCTGGATCCCCTCTGAGCCTCACCCTGACATGGTGACTCTAGTCCCCATCTGGAGTCACCTAGACCAGATGAATCTGGTTCCCCTCTCGGCCTGAACTAGACCTGGGCATTTTGGTCCTCAACTGGGCCTCACCGGGACCTAGTGAACATGCTCCCCCCTGCGCCTTATTGGACGTGGTGACTCGGGTTCTACCTGGGCATCATCGGGACATGGTTACTCTATTCCCCAATGGGACTGACCTAATCCTTGCAACTCTGGTCCTGACTTTGGCCTCTTCTGTACCAGGTCACTCTGGCTCCACCTGGGCCTCACCTGTAACTGGTAACTCTGATCCTAACCATGGCCTCACCTGACCTGGTGACTGTGGTTCCCATCGGGATCTTACCTGGACCTCATGTCTCTGGTCCCACCTGGGCCTCACCAGGACCTGGTGTCTCCGGTACCCACCTTGGTAGCATCAGGATATGATTACACTGTTCACTAACAGTGACCCAGGCGGACCTATTAACTCTGGTCTTCACCTGGGCCACACCTGTACATGGTGACACTGGATCCCACCTGGGTCTCAACTTGACATGGTGAGTCGGATCCCCACCTGGTCCTCACGTGTAACTGCTGATTCTCCGGCCCACATGGAAATCATGTAGACCTGGTGGCTGCAGTGTTTCTAGCTTCTCATGTACCTTGTGACTCTGGTCCCCGCCAGGGCCTCACTGGGTCCTGGGGAATGTGGTTGCCACATGCACCTCACTTGGACATGGTGATTATGGTCTGCACCTGAGACTACGCTGGATCTGCTGACTGTGGTCCCCACCTGGGCTTCACCTGGATATTTGGACTCCCGTCCCCATCTGGGCCTCACCTGGCTCTGTTGACTATGGTCCTCAACTGGGCAAAATTGGGACCCGGTGACTGTGTTCCACAACTGGACGTCACCTGGACCAGGTCACTCTGGTCCCCCTCTGGGTGTCACCGTGCCTAGTGACTGTGAACCCCACTTTGGCCTGAATTGGACCTGCTGACCCTGGTTACAACCTGCGCCTAACCTCGAACTGTTGACTCTGGTTCTTTCAAGGGCCATCCCTGTACCTGGTGATCCTGGTCCCCACCTGCTCCTCAACTGGACGTGGTGAATCTTGTCACCACCGGGGACTCACCTGGACGTGCTTACTGTGTTCCACACCTGGGCCTCAAGTAGACCTGTTGACCATCGTCCCCCAGCCGGCCTCACATGGACCTGTTGCCTCTGATCCCCACCGGGGCCTCACGTGTACCTTGTAACTCTGGTCCTCAACTGGGCCTCATCTGGACCTAGTGACTCTGGTCCCCACCTGGGCTTCACCTGGATCTGGTGACTCTGGTCCCCACCTGGACTTCACGTGGATCTGGTGACTCTGGTCCCCAACTGCACCTCTGCTGGACCTGGTGACTCTCTTTCAAACATGGACCTCATCTGGATCTGGTGACTCTGGTCCTCAGTTTGGCCTCACCTGGACCTGGCGTCTCTCGTCCCCACTTTGACCTAACTCAGAACTGCTGAATCTTGCCCCAATTAGGCCGCACACAGACCTGGTGACACTTGTCCCCAGCTATGCCTCAATTCGACCTGATGAATCTGGTCCTCACGTGGGCCTCACATGGACCTGCGACTCAGCTGGATAGAGTGGCTCTGGTTCCCACATGGGGCTCACCTGATACTGGTGACTGTGGTCTTATTCTATGCCTCACCAGGACCTAGTGATTCTGTTCCCCATCTGGGCCTGCATGGTCCTAGTGACTCTGGTCCAAACCCAGGCATCATTGGGACCTGGATACTCTATTCCATATCTGGGACTCACTCTGACCAGGGACCTCTGGTCCCATTCTTGGCCTCAAACTAAACTGGTTACTCTGGTTCCCCCTCTGGGCCTCACCCTTACCTGGTGACTCTGGTCACCCCATGGGCTTCATTTGGGCCTGGTGAATCTGGTCCTTAGATTGTCCTCACTTGGATCTGGTGACAGCTCACCACCTGGGCCTCACCTGGACATGTTGAATCCTGTTGACACCTGCGCCTCACCTGGACCTTGTGACTGTGATCCCACCTGGACCTCACCTGGATCTGGTGGCTCTGGTTCCCATATGGGCCTCTCCTGGAACTGGTTTCTGTGGTCTCCATCTGGCCTCACCTGGAACACAATGACTCTGATTCATATTTGAACCTCTCCTGGATCTGTTGACTCTGGTCCTTACCTGGGCATCATTGGGGCCTGGATACTCTCTTATATAACTGGGCCTCACGTGGACATGGTGACTGTGGTCCCAACTGGGCCTCACCTGGACAAAGTGACTGGTTCCCACAGGGACCTCACCTGGACCTGGTGACTCAGGTCCTCATATGGGCATCATGGGACCTGGTTTCAGTTCCACATCTGGGCCTCACCTGGACCTAGTGATTCTCGTCCCCCTCTGGGCCTCACCCTGACGTGGTGACTCTGGTCCCCACCTGGATATCACCAGAACCGGGTGACTCTGGTCTCCCTCTGGGACTCACCCAGAGCTGGGGACACTGGTCTTCAACTGGGCCTCAGCAGGACCTGGTGAATCTACTCTTCACTTAGACCTCGACTGGACCTGTGACTCTTTTCCCACCTAGCATCAATGGGACATGGTTATTCTGTTCCCCACTTGGGCCTCACCTGGACATGATAACTTTGCTCCACACTTTGGCCTCAACTGGTCCTGATGACTCTGGACCCACCACCTAGGCCTCAATCTGGACCTGGTGACTGTGGTCCCCACCTGGGTCTCACCTGGACCTGGTGACTCTCGTTCCCAAATGAATCACACTTGGACCTGGTGACTGTGGTGTTCTTGTAGACTCAATTTTAAGTGGTGACTCCGGTCCCCACTAAGGCCTCACCTGGATCTGGTGACTCTGGCCTGCAGGTTGGTCTCACCTGGACCTGGTGAGTGGGGTTGCCACCTGGGCCTCACCCATAGCTGGTGACTCAGGTCCCCACGTGGGCCTCTTGGACCTGGTGAATCTGGTCCTTACCTGGTCCTCTCCCAGACCCGGGGACTCTGGTCCCACCTGGGCCTCACATGGACCTGGTGAATCTGGTCCCCATCTGGGCCTCACCCAGTCCTGCTGACTTTGTTCCCCACGTGGACCTGATTGCTGTGGACTCTTTCTTGGCCTCACCTGGAACTGGTGACTCTGATCCTATCTGGGCGTCACGCATACCTGGTGATTCTGGTCCTCACCTGGGCATCCTTGGTACCTGGTGACTCTGTTCCACACCTGAGCCTCACTTGAACATGATGACTCTTGAACCACTCTGGGCCTCACCCTGACCTAGTGACTCTGGTCCCCATCTGGATGTCACCTGGACCAAGTGATTCTGGTATCCCTCTACGCCTCAACAAGATCTGGTGACTATGGTCCTCAACTGGGCCTAACCTGGACCTAGTGAATATGCTCCATCTGGGCCTCATTTGGACCTGGTGACTCTGGTCCCTACCTGGGCCTCATCGGGACATGCTTCCACAGCATGGCCTGCAGGTTGGCCTCACCTGGACCCGGTAAGTGAGGTTGCCAACTGGGCCTCACCCATACCTGGTGACACAGATCCCCACGTGGGCCTCACTTGGACCTGGTGATTCTGGTTCTTACCTGATCATCTCCACACCCGGGGACTCTGGTCACCACCTCGGCCTCACCTGGACCTGGTGAATCTGGTCCCCATCTGGGCCTCACCCAGTCCTGGTGACTTTGTTCGCAACCTGGAGCTGATTGCTGTAGACTCCTTCTTGGCCTCAGCTGGAACTGGTAACTCTGATCCTAACTGGTCCTCACCCAGATCTCGTGACTCTGGTCCTCACCTGTGGACCATTATGACCTGGATACTCTGTTCCACACCTGAGCTTCACCTGGACATGATGACTCTGGATCCCCTCTGGGCCTCACCCTGACATGGTGACACTGGTGTCTTCTGGATGTCACCTAGACCAGGTGAATCTGGTACCCCTCTAGGCCTCAACTAGACCTTTTGACTCTTATCCTCAACTGGGCCTCACCGGGACCTAGTGATTAGATCCCCACCTGGGCCTCATATGGAACTGGTGACTCTGGTTCTACCTGGGCATCATCGAGACATGGTTATTCTATTCCCCACTGGGACTGACCTGATACTGGTATCTCTGGTCTGACTTTGGCCTATTCTGTTCCAGGTGACTCTGGCTCCACCTGGGCCTCACATGTAACTGGTGACTCTGATGCTAAGCATGGCCTCACCTGACCTGGTGACTGTGGTTCCCATCGGGACCTCACCTGGACCTCATGTCTCTGGTCCCACCTGGGCCTCACCAGGACCTGGTGTCTGTGGTACCACCTGGACCTCACCTGGATCTGGTGTCTCTGGTTCCCATATGGGGCTCTACTGGTCCGTGTTCCTGTGGTCTCCATCTGGCCTCACCTGGAACACAATGACTCTGATCCATATCTGGGCCTCTCCTGGACCTGTTAACTTTGGTCCTTACCTGGGCATCATTGGGACCTTGGTACTCTATTATATACCTGGGCCTCACCTGGACCTGGTGACTGTGGTCCCACCTGGGCCACACCTGGACGAGGTTACTGGTTCCCACAGAGAACTCACCTGGACCTGGTGACTCAGGTCCTCATATGGGCATTATGGGACCTGGTTTCTCAGTTCCACATCGGGGCCTCCCCTGGACCTAGTGATTCTCGTCCCCCTCTGGGCCTCACCCTGACGTGGTGACTCTGGTCCCCACCTGGATATCACCAGAACCCGGTGACTCTGGTCCCTCACTGGGACTCACCTGGAGCTGGGGACACTATTTCTCAACTGGGCCTCAACAGGACCTGGTGAATCTACTCCTCCCTTAGGCCTCGTCTGGACCTTGTGACTCTTTTCCCACCTGGCATCAATGGGACATGGTTACTCTGTTCCCCACCTGGGCCTCACCTCCACATGATAACTTTGCTCCAAACTTTGGCCTGAACTGGTCCTGATGACTCTGTTTCCCCCACCTAGGCCTCAGTCTGGACCTGGTGACTGTGGTGCCCACCTGGGTCTCACCTGTACCTGGTGATTCTCGTTCCCACATGAACCACACCTGGACCTGGTGACTGTGGTGTTCTTGTAGACTCAGATTTACCTGGTGACACTTGTCCCCACTAGGGCCTCACCTGGATCTGTTGACTCTGGCCTGCCGGTTGGCCACAACTTGACCTGGTGAGTGGGGTTGCCACCTGGGCCTCACACATAGCTGGTGACTCAATTCCCCACGTGGGCCTCTTGGACATGGTGAATCTGGTCCTTACCTGGTCCTGTCCCAGACCCGGGGACTCTGGTCACCACCTGGGCCTCACCTGGACCTGGTGAATCTGGACCACATCTGGGCCTCACCCAGTCCTGGTGACTTTATTCCCCACCTGGACCTGATTGCTGTGGACGCTTTCTTGGCCTCACCTGGAACTGGTGACTCTGATCCTATCTGCGGGTCACCCAGATCTGGTGACTCTGGGCCTCACCTGGGCATCACTGGTACCTGGTGACTCTGTTCCACGCCTGAGCCTTACCTGGACATGATGACTCTGGAACCACTCTGGGCCTCTCCCTGACCTGATGCCTCTGGTCCCCATCTGGATGTCACCTGGACGAGGTGATTCTGGTACCCCTCTAAGCTTCAACCAGATCTGGTGACAGTTGTCCTCAACTAGGCCTCACTGGACCTAGTGAATATGCTCCATCTGGGCCTCATTTGGACCTGGTGACTCTGGTCCCTACCTGGGCATCATCGGGACATGGTTCCTCTGCATGGCCTGCAGTTAGGAATCACTTGGACCTGGGGAGTGGGGTTGCCACCTCGGCCTCACCCATGCTTGGTGACACAGGTACCCACGTGGGCCTCACTTGGACCTGGTGAATCTGGTCCTTACCTGGTCCTCACCCAGAACTGGTAACTCTGGTCACCACCTGGGAATCACGTGGACCTGGTGAATCTGGTCCCAATCTGGGCCTCACCCAGTCCTCGTGACTTTGTTCCCCACCTGGACCTGATTGCTGTGGACTCCTTCTTGGCCTCACCTGGAACTGGTGACTCTGATCCTAACTGGGCCTCACCCAGATCTGGTGACACTGGTCCTCACCTGTGGATCATTATGACCTGGATCGCTGTTCCACACCTGAGCCTCACCTGGACATGATGACTCTGGATCCCCTCTGGGCCTCACCTTGACATGGTGACTCTGCTCCCCATCTGGATGTCACCTAGACCAGGTGAATCTGGTACCCCTCTAGGCCTCAAGTAGACCTGGGTATTCTGGCCCTCAAGTGCGCCTCACCGAGACCTAGAGGATATGCTCCCCACCTGCTCCTCATCTGGACCTGGTGACTCTGGTTCTACCTGCGCATCATCGGGACATGGTTACTCTATTCCCCACTGGGACTGACCTGATCCTCGTAACTCTGGTCCTGACTTTGGCCTCTTCTGTACCAGGTGGCTCTGGCTCCACCTGGGCCTCACCAGTAACTGGTGACTCTGATCCTAAGCATGGCCTCACCAGACCTGGTGACTGTGGTTCCCATCGGGACCTCACCTGGACCTCATATCTCAGGTCCCACCTGGGCCTCACCAGGACCTGGTGTCTCTGGTACCCACCAGGGTAGCATCAGGATATGGTTACACTGTTCACTAACAGTGACCCAGCCGGACCTATTAACTCTGGTCTTCACCTGGGCCACACCTGGACATGGTGACACTCGTTCCCACCTGGGTCTCACCTGGATATGGTGAGTCGGATCCCCACCTGATCCTCACCTGTGACTGGTGATTCTCGTTCCCACATGGACATCCTGTGGACCTAGTGGCTGCAGTGTTTCTAGCTTCTCATGTACCTCGTGACTCTGGTCCCCAACAGGGCCTCACTGGGACCTGGTGAGTGTGGTTGCCACCTGCACCTCACCTGGACTTGGTGATTCTGGTCTGCACCTGAGACTACCTGGATCTGGTGACTGTGGTCCCCACCTGGTCTTCAACTGGATTTGGGGACTCCGGTCCCCATCTGGGCCTCACCTGGCCCTGTTGACCATGGTCCTCAACTGGGCACAATTGGGGCCCGGTGACTGTGTTCCACAAATGGACCTCACCTCGACCATGTGACTCTGGTCCCTCTCTGGGTCTCACCGTGCCCTAATGACTGTGAACCCCACTTTGGCCTGACTTTGACCTGCTGACCCTGGTTGCCACCTGCGCTTGACTTCGACCTGTTGACTCTGGTTCTTTCTTTTTTCTTTTTTTTTTTTAATTTATTTTTTATTATTGGTGTTCTATTTACTAACATACAGAATAACCCCCAGTGCCCGTCACACATTCACTCCCGCCCCCCGCCCTCCTCCCCTTCTACCACCCCTAGTTCGTTTCCCAGAGTTAGCAGTCTTTACGTTCTGTCGCCCTTTCTGTTATTTCCCACACATTTCTTCCCCCTTCCCTTATATTCCCTTTCACTATTATTTATATTCCCCAAATGAATGAGAACATATAATGTTTGTCTTTCTCCGACTGGCTTACTTCACTCAGCATAATACCCTCCAGTTCCATCCACGTTGAAGCAAATGGTGGGTATTTGTCATTTCTGATAGCTGAGTAATATTCCATTGTATACATAAACCACATCTTCTTTATCCATTCATCTTTCGTTGGACACCGAGGCTCCTTCCACGGTTTGGCTATCGTGGCCATTGCTGCTATAAACATCGGGGTGCAGGTGTCCCGGCGTTTCATTGCATTTGTCTCTTTGGGGAAAATCCCCAACAGTGCAATTGCTGGGTTGTAGGGCAGGTATATTTTTAACTGTTTGAGGAACCTCCACACAGTTTTCCAGAGTGGCTGCACCAGTTCACATTCCCACCAACAGTGTATGAGGATTCCCTTTTCTCCGCATCCTCTCCAACATTCGTTGTTTCCTGTCTTGTTAATTTTCCCCTTTCTCACTGGTGTGAGGTGGTATCTCATTGTGGTTTTGATTTGTATTTCCCTGATGGCAAGTGATGCAGAGCATTTTCTCATGTGCATGTTGGCCATGTCTATGTCTTCCTCTGTGAGATTTCTGTTCATGTCTTTTGCCCATTTCATGAATGGATTGTTTGTTTTTTTGGTGTTGAGTTTGATAAGTTCTTTATAGATCTTGGAAACTAGTCCTTTATCTGATATGTCATTTGCAAATATCTTCTCCCATTCTGTAGGTTGTCTTTGAGTTTTGTTGACTGTATCCTTTGCTGTGCAAAAGCTTCTTATCTTGATGAAGTCCCAATAGTTCATTTTTGCTTTTGTTTCTTTTGCCTTCGTGGATGTATCTTGCAAGAAGTTACTATGGCCGAGTTCAAAAAGGGTGTTGCCTGTGTTCTTCTCTAGGATTTTCATGGAATCTTGTCTCACATTTAGATCTTTCATCCATTTTGAGTTTATCTTTGTGTATGGTGAAAGAGAGTGGTCTAGTTTCATTCTTCTGCATGTGGATGTCCAATTTTCCCAGCACCATTTATTGAAGAGACTGTCTTTCTTCCAATGGATAATCTTTCCTCCTTTATCGAATATTAGTTGCCCATAAAGTTCAGGGTCCACTTCTGGATTCTCTATTCTGTTTCACTGATCTATGTGTCTGTTTTTGTGACAGTAGACTCTAGTTCTTTCAAGGGCCTCAACTGTACCTGGTGATCCTGGTCCCCACCTGGGACTCACCTGGACGTGGCGACACTTTTCACCACCGGGGACTCACCTGGACCTTCTTACTGTGTTACACACCAGGGCCTCAAGTAGACCTGTTGACCATGGTCCCCAAGCCGGCCTCACATGGACCTGTTGCCTCTGATCCCCACCGGGGCCTCACGTGTACCTGGTAACTCTGGTCCTCACCTGGGCCTCATCGGGACCTAGTGACTCTGGTCCCCACCTGGGCTTCACGTGGATCTGGTGACTCTGGTCCCCACCTGGATCTCTCTTGGACCTGGTGACTCTCTTTCCAACATGGACCTCACATGGATCTGGTGACTCTGGTCCTCAGTTTGGCCTCACCTGGACCTGGCGTCTCTCGTCCCCACTTTGACCTAACTCAGAACTGCTGAATCTTGCCCCACCTAGCCCGCAACCAGACCTGGTGACTCTTGTCCCCAGCTATGACTCAATTCGACCTAATGAATCCGGTCCTCACGTGAGCCTCACATGGACCTGGGACTCAGCTGGATAGAGTGGCTCTGGTTCACGCAAGGGGATCAAATGGTACTGCTGACTGTGGTCTTAATCTATGCCTCACCAGGACCTAGTGATTTGTCCCCATCTGGGCCTGCATGGCCCTAGTGACTCTGGTCCTCACCTAGGCATCATTGGGTCCTGGATACACTACTCCACACCTGGGCCTCACTCTGACTAGGGACCTCTGGACCCATTCTGGGCCTCAAACTAAACTGGTTACTCTGGTTCCCCCTCTGGGCCTCACCCTTACCTGGTGACTCTGGTCACCCCATGGGCTTCATTTGGGCCTGGTGAATCTGGTCCTTAGCTTGTCCTCACTTGGATCTGGTGACTGGTCGCCAGCTGGGCCTCACCTGGACTTGGTGAATCCTGTTGCCACCTGCTCCTCACCTGGACCTTCTGACTGTGGTCCCACCAGGACCTCACCTGGATCTGGTGGCTCTGGTTCCCATATGGGGCTCTCCTGGACCTGATTCCTGTGGTCTTCATCAGGCATCACCTGGAACAAAATGACTCTGATCCATATTTGGGCCTCTCCTGGACTGTTGACTCTGGTCCTTACCTGGGCATCATTGCGACCTGGATACACTCATATATACCTCGGCCTCACCTCGACCTGGTGACTCTGGTCCCACCTGGGCCTCACCTGGACGAGGTGACTGGTTCCCACAGGGACCTCACCTGGACCTGCTGACTCAGGTCCTCATATGGGCATCATGGGACCTGGTTTCAGTTCCACATTGGGGCCTCACCTGGAGCTAGTGATTCTCGTCCCGCCCTGGGCCTCACCCTGACGTGGTGACTCTGGTCCCCACCTGGATATCATCGGAACCGGTTGACTCTGGTCCCCCTCTGAGACCCACCCGGAGCTGGGGACGGTGGTCCTCAACTGGGCCTCACCTGGACCTGGGGAATCTGGTCCCCATCTGGGCCTCACCCAGTCCTGGTGACTTTGTTCCCCACCTGGACCTGATTGCTGTGGACTCTTTCTTGGCCTCACCTGGAACTGGTGACTCTGAAGCTATCTGCGTGTCACCCAGATCTGGTGACTCTGGTCCTCACCTGGGCATCATTGGTACCTGGAGACTTTGTTCCTCACCTGAGCCTCACCTGGACATGATGACTCTGGAACCTCTCTGGGCCTCTCCCTGACCTGGTGACTCAAGTCCCTACCTGGTCATCATCGGGACATGGTTCCACTGCATGGCCTGTAGGTTGGCCTCACCTGGATGTGGTAACTCTCGTCCTTACCTGGGTATCATCGGGACATGGTTCCTCTGAATGGCCTGCAGGTTGGCCTCACCTGGACCTGGGGGTGCCTTGCCACCTGGCCTAACCAATACCTGGTGACTCAGGTTCCCACGTGGGCCTCATTTGGACCTGTTGAATCTGGTCCTTATATGGTCGTCACCCGGAACTGGTAAGTCTGTTCACCACCTGGGAATAACCTGGACCTGGTGAATCTGGTCCCCATCTGGGCTTCACCGAGTCCTGGTGACTTTGTTCCCCACCTGAACCTGATTGCTGTGGACTCCTTCTTGGCCTCACCTGGAACTGGTGACTCTGATCCTAACTGGGCCTCACCCAGATCTGGTGACTCTGGTCCTCACCTGTGGTCCATTATGATCTGGATACTCTGTTCCACACCTGAGCCTCACCTGGACATGATTACTCTGGATCCCCTCTGGACCTCACCCTGACATGGTGACTCTGGTCCCCATGTGGATGTCACCTAGACCAGGTGAATCTGGTACCCCTCTAGGCCTCAACTAGACCTGGTGACTGTGGTCCTCAACTGGGCCTCACCGGGACCTAGTGGATATGCTCCCCTCCTGCGCCTCATCTGGACCTGGTGACTCTGGTTCTACCTGGGCATCATTGGGACCTGGATACTCTCTTATATACCTGGGCCTCACCTGGACCTGATGACTGTGATCCCACCTGGGCCTCACCTGGACCTGGTGCATCTGGTCCCCATCTGGGCCTCACCCAGTCCTGGTGACTTTGTTCCCCACCTGGACCTGATTGCTGTGGACCCTTTCTTGGCCTCACCTGGAACTGGTGACTCTGATCCTATATGCGCGTCTCCCAGATCTGGTGACTCTGGTCCTCACCTGGGAGTTATTTGTACCTGGTGACTCTGTTCCACACCTGAGCCTCACCTGGACATGATGACTCTGGAACCTATCTGGGTCTCACCCTGACCTGGTGACTCTGGTCCCCATCTGGATATCACCTGGACCAGGTGATACTGGTACTCCTCTAGGACTCAACCAGATCTGGTGACTCTGGTCCTCAACTGGGCCTCACTTGGACCTAGTGAATATGCTCCATCTGGGCCTCATTTCGACCTGGTAACTCTGGTCACTACCTCGGCATCATCGGGTCATGGTTTCACTGCATGGCCTGCAGGTTGCACTCACCTGGACCTGGTAACTCTGGTCTTTACCTGGGCATCATCCGGACATGGTTCCTCTGCATGGCCTGCAGGTTGGCCTCACCTGTACCTGGTGAGTGGGGTTGCCACCTGGGCTTCACCCATACCTTGCGACTCAGGTCCCCACGTGGGGCTCTTGGACATGGTGAATCTGATCCTTTCCTGGTCCTCTCCTAGACCAGGGGAATCTGGTCACTACCTGGGCCTCCCCTGGACCGGGTGATTCTGGTCCCCATCTGAGACTCACCCAGTCCTGGTGACTTTGTTCCCCACCTGGACCTGATTGCTGTGGACTCCTTCTTGGCCTCACCTAGAACTGGTGACTCTGATCCTATCTGCGCGTCACCCAGACCTGGTGACTCTGGTCCTCACCTGGGCATCATTGGTACCTGCTGACTCTGTTGCACACCTGAGCCTCACCTGGACATGATGACTCTGGATCTCTCTGGGCCTCACCCTGACCTGGTGACTCTGGTCCCCATCTGGATGTCACCTGGACCAGGTGATTCTGGTACCCCTCTAGGCCTCAAGCAAATCTGGTGACTCTGGTCCTCAACTGGGCCTCACCTGGACCTAGTGAATATGCACCATCTGGGCCTCTTTTGGACCTGGTGACTCTGGTCCCTACATGGGCATCATCGGGACATGGCTCCACTGCATGGCCTGCAGGTTGGCCTCACCTGGACCTGGTAAATCTAGTCCCTACCTGGGCATCATCGGGACATGGTTCCTCTGCATGGCCTGTAGGTTGGCCTCACCTGGACCTGGGGAGTGGGGTTGTCACCTGGGCCTCACACATGCATAGTGACATAGGTCCCCACGTTGGCCTCACTTGGACCTGGTGAATCTTGTCCTTTCCTGGTCCTCACCCAGAACTGGTAACTCTGGTCACAACCTGGGAATCACCTGGACCTGGTGAATCTGTTCCCCATCTGGGCCTCACCCAGTCCTGCTGACTTTGTTCCCCACCTGGATCTGATTGCTGTGGACTCCTTCTTGGCCTCACCTGGAACTGGTGACTCTGATCCTAACTGGTCCTCACCCAGATCTGGTGACTCTGGTCCTCACCTGTGGACCATTATGACCTGGATACTCTGTTCCACACCTGATCCTCACCTGGACATGATGACTCTGGATCTACTCTGGGCCTCACCCTGATATGGTGACTCTGGTCCCCATCAGAATGTCACCTAGACCAGGTGAATCTGGTACTCCTCGAGGCCTCAAATATACCTGGTGACTCTGGTCCTCAACTGGGCCTCACCGGGACCTAGGGAATTTGCTCCCCACCTGCGCCTCATCTCAACCTGGTGACTCTGGTTCTACCTGGGCATCATCGGGACATGGTTACTCTATTCCCCACTGGGACTGAACTGATCCTAGTAACTCTGGTCCTGACTTTGGCCTCTTCTATACCAGGTGACTCAGGCTCCACATGGGCCTCACCTGTAACTGGTGACTCTGATCCCAAGCATGGCCTCACCTGACCTGGTGACTGTGGTTCCCATCGGGAACTAAACTGGACCTCCTTTCTCCGGTACCACCTGGGCCTCACCTGGACCTGGTGTCCCTGGTACCCCCCTGGGTAGCATCAGCATATGGTTACACTGTTCACTAACAGTGACCCAGCCGGACCTATTAACTCTGGTCTTCACCTGGGCCACACATGGACAAGGTGACACTGGTTCCCACCTGGGTCTCAAATTGACATGGTGAGTCGGATCCCCGCCTGGTCCTCACGTGTAACTGCTGATTCTCCGGCTCACATGGATATCATGTGGACCTGGTGGCTGCAGTGTTTCTAGCTTCTCATGTATCTTGTGACTCTGGTCCCCGCCAGGGCCTCACTGGGTCCTGGGGAATGTGGTTGCCACCTGCACCTCACTTGGACCTGGTGATTGTGGTCTGCACCTGAGACGACCCTGGTTCTGGTGACTGTGGTCCCCACCTGGGCTTCACCTGGATTTGGGGACTCCGGTCCCCATCTGGCCTCACCTGGTCCTCTTCACCATGGTCCTCAACTGGGCAAAATTGGGACCCGGTGTCTGTGTTCCACAACTGGACCTCACCTAGACCAGCTGACTCTTGTCCCCCTCTGGGTCTCACCGTGCCCTAGTGACTGTGAACCTCACTTTGGCCTGACTTTGACCTGCTTAACCTGGTTGCCACCTGCGACTGACCTCGAAATGTTGACTCTGGTTCTTTCAATGGCCTCCCCTGGACCTGGTGTCCTGGTCCTCACCTGGACCTCACCTGGACGTGGTTCCTCTTGTCACCACCGGGGACTCAGCTGGACCTGCTTACTGTGTTCCACACCTGGGCCACAAGTAGACCTGTTGACCATGGTCCCCAAGTCGGCCTCACATGGACCTGTTGCCTCTGAACCCCACCGGGGCCTCACGTGTACCTGGTAACTCTGGTCCTCACCTGGGGCTCATCTGGAACTAGTGACTCTGGTAATCACCTGGGCTTCACCTGGATCTGGTGACTCTGGTCCCCACCTGGACTTCACCTGGATCTGGTGACTCTGGTCCCCAACTGGAACTATCCTGGACCTGTTGACTCTCCTTCCAACATGGACCTCACCTGGATCTGGTAACTCTGGACCTCAGTTTGGCCTCACCTGGACCTGGTGTCTCTCGTCGCCACTTTGACCTAACTCAGAACTGCTGAATCATGCCCCACCTAGACCGCACCGAGACCTGGGGACTCTTGTCCCCAGCTATGCCTCAATTCGACCTGATGAATCTGGTCCTCAAGTGGGTCTCACATGGACCTGGGACTCAGCTGGATCGAGTGGCTCTGGTTCCCACAAGTGGCTCACCTGATACTGCTGACTCTCGTCTTATTCTATGCCTCACCAGCACCTAGTGATTCTGTTCCCCATCTGGGCCTGCATGGCCCTCGGCACTCTGGTCCTCACCCAGGCATCATTGGGTCCTGGATACTCTATGCCACATCTGGGACTCACACTGAACAGGGACCTCTGTTCCCATTCTGGGCCTCAAACTAAACTGGTTACTCTGGTTCCCCCTCTGGACCTCACCCTTACCTGGTGACACTGGTCACCCCTTGGGCTTCATTGGGCCTGGTGAATCTGGTACTTAGGTGGTCGGCACCTGGATCTCGTGACTTGTCGCCACCTGGGCCTTACCTGGACTTGGTGAATCCTGTTGCCACCTGCGCCTCACCTGGTACTTGTGACTGTGGTCCCACCTGGACCTCACCTGGATCTGGTGTCTCTGGTTCCCATATGGGGCTCTCCTGGACCTGGTTGCTGTGGTGTGCATCTGGCCTCACCTGGAACAAGGTGACTCTGATCCATATTTGGGCCTCTCCTGGACCTGTTGACTCTGCTCCATACCTGGGCATCATTGCGACCTGGATATTCTCTTATGTACCTGGGCCTCACGTGTACCTGGTGACTGTGGTCCCACCTGGGCCTCACCTGGACGAGGTGACTGGTACCTCACCTGGACCTGGTGACTCAGGTCCTCATATGGGCATCATGGGACCTGGTTTCTCAGTTCCATATTGGGCCGTCACCTGGCCCTGGTAACTCTGGTTCCTACATGGGCATCATCGGGACACGGTTCCTCAGCAGGTCCCAAAAGTTGGCCTCACATGGACCTGGTAAGTCTGGTCCCTACGTGGGCAACATCGGGACATGGTTCTTCTGCATGGCCTTCACCATGGCTCACCTGGACCTGGTGCGTGGGATTTCCCCTGGGCCTCACCCATAGCTGGAGACACAAGTCCCCACGTGGGCCTCACTTGGACCTGGTGAATCTGGTCCTTACCTGGTCCTCACCTGGAACTGGTATCTCTGGTCACCACCTGGGCCTCACCTGGACCTGGTGACTGTGGTCCCACCTGGGCCTCACCTGGATGAGGTGACTGGTTCCCACAGGGACCTCACCTGGACCTGGTAACTCAGGTCTTCATATTGACATCGTGGGACCTGGTTTCTCAGTTCCACTTTGGGGCCTCACCTGGAGCTAGTGATTCTCGTCCCCCTCTGGGCCTCACCCTGACGTGGTGACTCTGTTCCTCACGTGGATATCACCAGAACAGGGTGACTCTGGTCCCCCTCTGGGACTCACCCTGAGCTGGGGACACTGGTCCTCAACTGGGCCTCAACAGGACTTGATGAATCTACTCCTCACTTATGCCTCGTCTGGATCTTGTGACTCTTTTCCCACCTGGCATCAATGGGACATGGTTACTCTATTCCCCACCTGGGCCTCACCTGGACATGATAACTTTGCTCCGCACTTTGGCCTCAACTGGTCCTGATGACTCTGGTCCCCCCACCTAGGCCTCAATCTGGACTTGGTGACTGTGGTCCCCAGCTGGTCTCACCTGGACCTGGTGACTCTCGTTCCCACATGAACCACACCTGGACCTGGTGACTGTGGTGTTCTTGTAGACTCACATTTCCCTGGTGACTCCGGTCCCCACTAGGGCCTCACCTGGATCTGGTGACTCTGGCCAGCAGGTTGGCCTCACCTGGACCTGGTGAGTAGGGTTTGCCACCAGGGCCTCACCCATACCTGGTGACTCAGGTCCCCACGTGGGCCTCTTGAACCTGGTGAATCTGGACCTTACTTGGTCCTCTCCCAGACCAAGGGACTCTGGTCACCACCTGGGCCTCACCTGGACCTGGTGAATCTGGTCCCCATCTGGGCCTCACCCAGTCCTGGTGACTTTGTTCCCCACCTGGACCTGATTGCTGTGGATTCCTTCTTGGCCTCACCTGGAACTGGTGACTCTGATTCTATCTGCGCGTCACCCACACCTGGTGACTCTGGTCCTCACCTGGGCATCATTGGTACCTGGTGACTCTGTTCCACACCTGAGCCTCACCTGGACATGATGACTCTGGAACCTCTCTGGGCCTCACCCTGACCTGGAGACTCTGGTCCCCATCTGGATGTCACCTAGACCAGGTGATTCTGGTACCACTCTAGTCCTCAACCAGATCTGGTGACTCTGGTCCTCAACTGGGCCTCACCTGGACCTAGTGAATATGCTCCATCTGGGCCTCATTCGGACCTGGTGACTCTGTTCCCTACCTGGGCATCATTGGGACATGGTTCCACTGCATGGCCTGCAGGTTGGCCTCACCTGGACTGGTATCTCTGGTCCCTACCTGGGCATCATCGGGACATTGTTCCTCTGCATGGCCTGCAGGTTGGCCTCAGCTGGACCTGGTGAGTGGGGTGGCCACCTGGGCCTCACCCATACCTGGTGACTCAGGTTCCCACGTGGGCCTCTTGGACCTGGTGAATCTGGTCCTTACCTGGTCTTCTCCCAGAACGGGGAATCAGGTACCCACCTGGGCCTCACATGGAACTGGTGAATCAGGCAACCCTCTAGGCGTCACCCAGTCCTGGTGACTTTGTTCCCCCCTGGACCTGATTGCTGTGTTCTCCTTCTTGGCCTCACCTGGAACTGGTGAATCTGAACATCACTGGGCCTCACCCAGATCTGGTGATTCTGTTCCTCACCTGTGGATCATTATGACCTGGATAGTCTGTTCCACAACTGAGCCTCACCTGGACATTTTGAGTCTGGATCCCCTCTGGGCCTCAACCTGACATGGTGACTCTGGTCCCCTTCTGGGCCTCACCCAGTCCTGGTGACTTTGTTCCCCATCTGGACCTGATTGCTGTGGACTACTTCTTTGCTTCACCTGGAACTGGTGACTCTGCTCCTACTTGGGCCTCACCCAGTTCTGTTGACTCTGGTCCTCACCTGTGGACCATTATGACCTGAATACTCTGTTCCACTCCTGAGCCTCACCTGGACATGATGACTCTGGATCCTCTCTGGGCCTCACCCTGACATGGTGACTCTGGTCCCCATCTGGATGTCACCTAGACCAGGTGAATCTGGTACCCCTCTAGGACTCAACTAGACCTGGTGCCTCTGGTCCTCAACAGGGCCTCACCGGGACCTCGTGAATATGCTCCCCACCTGCGCCTCCTCTGGACCTGGTGACTCTGGTTCTACCTGGGCATCATCGGGACATGGTTACTCTATTCCCCACTGGGACTGTCCTGATCCTGGTAACTTTGGTCCTGACTTTGGCCTCTTTTGTACCAGGCGACTCTGGCTCCACATGGTCCTCACCTGTAACTGGTGACTCTGATCCTAAGCATGGCCTCACTTGACCTGGTGACTGAGGTTCCCATCGGGACTTCAACTGGACCTCATGTCTCTATTCCCACCCGGGCCTCACCAGGACCTGGTGTCTCTGGTACCCACCTGGGTAGCATCAGGATATGGTTACAGTGTTCACTAACAGTGACCCTGCCGGAACGATTAACTCTGGTCTTCACCTGGGCCACACCTGGACATGGTGACACTGGTTCCCATCTGGGTCTCACCTGGACATGGTGATTCGGATCCCCGCCTGGTCCTCACCTGTAACTGGTGATTCTCCTTCCCTCATGGACATCATGTGGACCTGGTTGATGCAGGGTTTCTAGCTTCTCATGTACCTCGTGACTCTGGTCCCCACCAGGGCCTCACCGGGACCTGGTGAGTGTTGTTGCCACCTGCACCTCTCCTGGACCTGGTGATTCTGGTCTGCACCTGAGACTACCCTGGATCTGGTGACTGTGGTCCCCACCTGGGCTTCACCTGGATTTGGGGACTCTGGTCCCCATCTGGGCCTCACCTGGCCCTGTTGACCATGGTACTCAACTAGGAAAAATTAGGACCCGGTGACTGTTTTCCACAACTGGACGTCACCTGGACCAGGTGACTCTGGTCCCCCTCTGGGTCTCACCGTGCCCTAGTGACTGTGAACCCCACTTTGCCTGACTTGGACTTGCGGACACTGGTTGCTACCTGCTCCTGACCTCCAAATGTTGACTCTGGTTCTTTCAAGGGCCTCCCCTGTACCTGGTGATCCTGGTCCCCACCTGGGCCTCACCTGGACGTGGTGACTCTTGTCACCACCGGGGACTCACCTGGACCTGCTTACTGTGTTCCACACCTGGGCCTCAAGGAGTCCTGTTGACCATGATCCCCAAGCCGGCCTCACATCGACCTGTTGCCTCCGATCCCCACCGGGGCCAAACGTGGGGGGTAACTGGTAACTCTGGTCCTCACCTGGACCTCACATGGACCTGTTGCCTCCGATCCCCACCGGGGCCAAACGTGGGGGGTAACTGGTAACTCTGGTCCTCACCTGGACCTCATCTGGACCTAGTGACTCTGGTCCCCACCTGGGCTTCACCTGGATCTGGTGACCCTGGTCCCCACCTGGACTTCACCTGGATCTGGTGAATCTGGTCCTCAGTCTGGCCTCACCTGGATCTAGTGTCTCTCGTCCTCACTTTGACCTAACTCAGAACTGATGAATCTTGCCCCACCTAGGCCGCACCTAGACCTGGTGACTCTTCTCCCCAGCTATGCGTCACTTCGACCTGATGAATCTGGTCCTCACCTGGGCCTCACATGAACCTGGGACTCAGCTGGATAGAGTGGCTCTGGGTCCCGCAAGGGGTAAAATGATACTGCTGACTGTTGTCTTATTCTATGCCTCACCAGGACCTAGTGATTCTGTTCCCCATCTGGGTCTGCATGGCCCTCGTGACTCTAGTCCTCACCCAGGCATCATTGGGACCTGGATACTTTATTCCACACCTGTGCCTCACTCTGACCAGGGACCTCTGGTCCCATTCTGGGCCTCAAACTAAACTGGTTACTCTGGTTCCCCCTCTGGGGCTCACCCTTACCTGTTGACTCTGGTTACACATTGGGCTTCACTTCGGCCTGGTGAATCTGGTCCTTGGCTGGTCCTCACCTGGATCTGGTGACTGGTCGCCCCCTGGGCCTCACCTGGACTTGGTGAATCCTGTTGCCAACTGCGCCTCACCTGGACCTTGTGACTGTGGTCCCACCTGGACCTCACCTGGATCTGGTGGCTCTGGTTCCCATATGGGGCTCTCCTGGTCAATATTCCTGTGGTCTCCATCTGGCCTCACCTGGAACACAATGACTCTGATCCATATCTGGGCCTCTCCTGGACCTGTTAACTCTGGTCCTTACCTGGGCATCATTGGGACCTGTGTACTCTATATTATACCTGGGACTCACCTGGACCTGGTGACTGTGGTCCCACCTGGGCCTCACCCTGACGAGGTGACTGGTTCCCACAGGGACCTCACCTGGACCTGGTGACTCTGGTCCTCATATGGGCACTATGGGACCTGGTATCTCAGTTCCACATCGGGGCCTCCCCTGGACCTAGTGATTCTCGTCCCCCTCTGGGCCTCACACTGACGTGGTGACTCTGGTCCCCACCTGGATATCACCAGAACCGGGTGACTCTAGTCCCTCACTGAGACTCACCCGGAGATGGGGACACTATTCCACAACTGGGCCTCAACAGGACCTGGAGAATCTACTCCTCACTTAGGGCTCGTCTGGACCTTGTGACTCTTTTCCCACCTGGCATCAATGGGACATGGTTACTCTGTTCCCCACCTGGGCCTCACCTGGACATGGTAACTTTGCTCCGCACTTTGGCCTCCACTGGTCCTGATGACTCTGGTCCCCCCACCAAGGCCTACATCAGGACCTGGTGACTGTGGTCCCACCTGGGTCTCACCTGGACCTGGTGACTCTCGTTCCCACATGAACAACACCTGGACATGGTGACTGTGGTGTTCTTATAGACTCATTTTACCTGGTGACCCGGTCCCCACTAGGGCCTAACCTGGAACTGGTGACTCTGGCCTGCAGGTTGTCCTCACCTGGACCTGTTGAGTGGGGTTGCCACCTAGACCTCACCCATACTTGGTGACTCTGTTCCCCACGTGGGCCTCTTGGACCTGGTGAATCTGGTCCTTATCTGGTCCTCTCCCAGACACGGGGACTCTTGTCACCACCTGGGCCTCACTTGGTCCTGGTGAATCTAGTCCCCACTGGGCCTCACCAAGTCCTGGTGACTTTGTTCCCCACCTGGACCTGATTGCTGTGGACTCTTTCATGGCCTCACCTGGAGCTGGTGACTCTGATCCTATCTGCGTATCACCCAAACCTGGTGACCGTGGTCCTCACCTGGGCATCATTGGTACCTGGTGACTCTGTTCCACACCTGAGCCTAACCTGGACATGATGACTCTGGAACCTCTTTTGGCCTCACCCTGACCTGGTGACTCTGGTCCCCATCTGGATGTCACCTGGACAGGTGATTCTGGTACCCCTCTAGGCCTCAACCAGGTCTGGTGACTATGGTCCTCAACTGTGCCTCACATGGACCTCGTGAAAATGCTCCATCTGGGCCTCATTTGGACCTGGTGACTCTGGCCCCTCCCAGGGCATCATCGGGACATGGTTCCACAGCATGGCCTGCAGGTTGGCCTCACCTGGACCTGGTGAGTGGGGTTGCCACCTGGGGCTCACCCATACCTGGTGACAGAGAAACCCACGTGGGCCTCACTTGCACCTGCTGAATCTGGTCCTTACCTGGTCCTCACCCGGAACTGGTATCTCTGGTCACCACCAGGGAATCACATGGGCCCGGTGAAACTGGTCCCCATCTGGGCCTCACCCAGTCCTGGTGACTTTGTTCCCCACCAGGACCTGATTGCTGTGGACACCTTCTTGGCCTCACCAGGAACTGGTGACTCTGAACCTAACTGGGCCTCACCCAGATCTGGTGACTCTGGTCCTCACCTGTGGACCATTATGACCTGGATACTCTGTTCCACACCTGAGACTCACCTGGACATGATGACCTTGGAACCTCTCTGGGCCTCAGCCTGACATGGTGATTCTGGTCCCCATCTGGATGTCACCTAGACCAGGTGAATCTGGTACCCCTCTAGGCCTCAACTTGACCTGGTGACCCTGGTCCTCAACTGGGCCTCACCGGGACCTAGTGAACATGCTCCAAAAATGCGCCTCATCTGGACCTGGTGACTCTGGTTCTACCTGGGTATCATCGTGACATGGTTACTCTATTCCCCACTGGGACTGACCTGATTCTGGTAACTCTGGTCCTGACTTTGGCCTCTTCTCTACCAGGTGACTCTGGCTCCACCTGGGCCTCACCTGTAACTGGTGACTCTGATTCTATGCATGGCCTCACCTGACCTGGTGACTGTGGTTCCCATCAGGACCTCACCTGGACCTCATGTCTCTGGTCCAAACTGGGCCTCACCAGGACCTTGTGTCTCTGGTACCCACCTGGATAGCATCAGGATATGGTTACACTGTTCACTAACAGTGAACCAGCTGGACATATTAACTCTGGTCTTCAACTGGGCCACATCTGGACATGGTGATTGTGGTCTGCACCTGAGACTACCCTGGACCTGGTGACTGTGGTCCCCACCTGGGCTTCACCTGGATTTGGGGACTCCGATCCCCATCTGGGCTTCACCTGGCCTTGTTGACCATGTTCCTCAACTGGGCAAAATTGGGACCCGGTGACTGTGTTCCACAACTGGACCTCAACTGGACCAGGTGTCTCTAGTCCCCCTCTGGGTGTCACCGTGCCCTAGTGACTGTGAACCCCACTTTAGCCTGACTTGGACCTGCTGACACTGGTTTCCACCTGCGCCTGACTTCGAACTGTTTACTCTGGTTCTTTCAAGGGCCTCCCCTGTACCTGGTGATCCTGGTCCCCACCTGGGCCTCACCTGGACGTGGTGACTCTTGTCACCACCGGAGACTCACCTGGACCTGCTTACTGTGTTCCACACCTGGGCCTCAAGTAGACCTGTTGACCATGGTCCCCAAGCCGGCCTCACATGGACCAGTTGCCTCTGATCCTCACCGGGGACTCACGTGTACTTGGTAACTCTGGTCCTCACCTGGGCCTCATCTGGACCTTGTGACTCTGGTCCCTACCGGGGCTTCACCTGGATCTGATGACTCTGGTCCGCACCTGGACTTCACTTGGATCTGGTGACTCTGGTCCCCACCTGGACTTCTCCTGGTCCTGCTGACTCTCTTTCCAACATGGACCTTACCTGGATCTGGTGACTCTGGTCCTCAGTTTGGCCTCACCTGGACCTGGTGTCTCTCGTCCCCACTTTGACCTAACTCAGAACTGCTGATATTGCCCCACCTAGGCCGCATCCAGACCTGGTGACTTTTGTCCCCAGCTATGCCTCAATTCGACTTGATGAATCTGCTCCTCACGTGGGGCTCACATGGACCTGGGACTCAGCTGGATTGATTGGCTCTGGTTTCCACAAGAGGCTCACCTGATACTGGTGAATGTGGTCTTATACTATGCCTCACCAGCACCTAGTGATTCTGTTCCCCATCTGGGCCTGCATGGCCTTAGTGACTCTGGTCCTCACACAGGCATCATTGGGACCGGGATACTCTATTCCATACCTGGGCCTCACTCTGACCAGGGACCTCTGGTCCCATTCTGGGCCTCAAACTAAACTGATTACTCTGGTTCCCCCTCTGGGCCTCACCCTTACCTGGTGACTCTGGTCACCCCTTGGGCTTCACTTGGGCCTGGTGAATCTGGTCCTTAGCTTGTCCTCACTTGGATCTGGTGACTGTTCGCCACCTGGGCCTCACCTGGACTTGGTGAATCCTGTTGCCACCTGCGCGTCACCTGGACCTTGTGACTGTGGTCCCACCTGGACCACACCTGGATCTGGTGGCTCTGGTTCCCATATGGGGCTCTCCTGTAACTGGTTCCTGTGGTCTCCATCTGGCCTCACCTGGAACACAATGACTCTGATCCATATTTGGGCCTCTCCTGGACCTGTTAACTCTGGTCTTTACATGGGCATCATTGGGACCTGGATACTCTCTTATATACCTGGGCCTAACCTGAACCTGGTGACTGTGGTCCCACCAGGGCCTCACCTGGACGAGGTGACTGGTTCCCACAGGGACCTCACCTGAATCTGGTGACTCAGGTCCTCATATGGGCATCATGGGACCTGGTATCTCAGTTCCACATCGGGGCCTCACCTGCACCTAGTGATTCTCGTCCCCCTCTGGGCCTAACCCTGACGTGGTGACTCTGGTCACCACCTGGATATCACCAGAACCGGTGACACTGGTCCCCCTCTGGGACTCATGCGGTGCTGGCGACACTGGTCCTCAACTGTGCCTCAACAGGACCTGGTGAATCTACTCCTCACTTAGGCCTCGTATGAACCTTGTGACTAATTTCCCACCTGGCATCAATGGGACAAGGTTACTCTGGTCCCCACCTGGACCTCACATGGACGTGATAACTTTGCTCCACACTTTGGTCTCAACTGGTCCTGATGACCCTCGTCCCCCCACCTAGGCCTCAATCTGGACCTGGTGACTGTGGTCCCCACCTGGGTTTCACCTGGACCTGTTGACTCTCCTTGCCACATGAACCCCATCTGGACCTGGGGACTGTGGGGTTCTTGTAGACTCACATTTACCTGGTGACTGCGGTCCCCACTAGGGCCTCACCTGGATCTGGTGACTCTGGCCTGCAGGTTGGCCTCACCTGGACTGGTGAGTGGGGTTCCAACCTGGGCCTCACCCATACATGGTGACTCAGGTCCCCACGTGGGCCTCTTGGACTTGGTGAATCTGGTCCTTACCTGGTCCTCCCCAGACCCGGGGACTCTGGTCACCACCTGGGCCTCACCTGGACCTGGTGAATCTGGTCCCCATCTGGGCCTCACCCAGTCCTGGTTAATTTGTTGCCCACCAGGACCTGATTGCTATGGAATCCTTCTTGGCCTCACCTGGAACTTGTGACTCTGATCGTAACTGGGCCTCACCCAGATCTGGTGACTCTGGTTCTCACCTGAGGATCATTATGATCTGGATACTCTGTTCCACACCTGAGCCTCACCTGGACATGATGTCTCTGGATCCCCTCTGGGCCTCACCCTGACATGGTGTCTCTGGTCCCCATCTGGATGTCACCTAGACCAAGTGAATATGGTACCCCTCTAGGCCTCAACTAGACCTGGTGACCCTTGTCCTCAACTGTGCCTCTCTGGGACCTAGTGAACATGCTCCCCACATGGGCCTCACCTGGACCAGGTAACTCTGGTTCCTACCTGGGCATCATCGGGACATGGTTCCTCTGCATGGCCTGCAGGTTGGCCTCACCTGGACCTTGTGAGTGGGGTTGAAACCTGGGCCTCACCCATACCTGGTGACCTAGGTCCCCACGTGGGCCTCTTGGACCTGGTGAATCTGGTCCTTACCTGGTCCTCTCCCAGACTCGGGGACTCTGGTCACCACCTGGGCCTCACCTATACCTGCTGAATCTGGTCTCCAACTGGGCCTCACCCAGTCCTGGTCAATTTGTTCCCCACCTGGACCTGATTGCTGTGGACTCTTTCTTGGCCTCACCTGGAACTGGTGACTCTGATCCTATCTGCGCGTCACCCAGACCTGGTGACCCTGGTCCTCACCTGGGCATCATTCGTACCTGGTGACTCTGTTCGACACCTGAGCCTCACCTGGACATGATGACTCTGGAACCTGGCTGGGTCTCACCCTGACCTGGTGACTCTGGTTCCCATCTGGTTGTCACCTGGACCAGGTGACTCTGGTACCCCTCCAGGCCTCAACCAGTTCTGGTGCCTCTCGTCCTCAACTGAGCCTCACCTGGAACTAGTGAATAAGCTCCATCTGGGCCTCATTTGGACCTGGTGACTCTGGTCCCTACCTGGGCATCATCGGGAAATGGTTCCACTGCATGGCCTGCAGGTTGGCCTCACATGAACCTGGTAACTCTGGTCCCTACCTGGGCATCATCGGGTCACGGTTCCTCGGTATGGCCTGCAGGTTGGCCTCACCTTGAACTGGTGAGAGGGTTTGCCACCTGGGCCTCACCCATACATCTTGACACAGGTCCCCATGTGGGCCTTACTTGGACCTGGTGAATCTGTCCTTACCTGATCCTCACCTGGAACTGGTAACTCGGGTCACCACCTGGGCCTCACCTGGACATGGTGAATCTGGTCCCCATCTGGGCCTCACCCAGTCCTGGTGACTATGTTCCCCACCTGGACCTGATTGCTGTGGACTCCTTCTTGGCCTCACCTGGAACTGGTGACTCTGATACTATCTGCGCGTCACACAGACCTTGTGACTCTGGTCCTCACCGGGGCATCATTGGTACCTGGTGTCTCTGTTCCACACCTGAGCCTACCTGGACATGATGACTCTGGAACCTCTCTGGGCCTCACCCTGACATGGTGACTCTGGTCCCCATCTGGATGTCACCAAACCAGGTGAATCTGGTACCTCTCTAGGCCTCAACTAGACCGGAGGAATCTGGTCCTCAACTGGGCCTCACCGGGACCTAGTGAATATACTCCCCACCTGCGCCTCATCTGGAGGTGGCGACTTTGGTTCTACCTGGTCATCATCGGGACGTGGTTACTCTATTACCCACTGGGACTGACCTGATCCTGGTAACTCTGGTCCTGACTTTGGCCTCTTCTGTACCAGGTCACTCTGGCTCCACCTGGGCCTCACCTGTAACGGGTGACTCTGATCCTAAGCATGGCCTCACCTGACATGGTGACTGTGGTTCCTTTCGGGACCTCACCTGGATCTCATGTCTCTGCTCACACCTGGGCCTCACCAGGAGCTGTTGTCTCTGGTACCCACCTGCGTAGCATCAGGATATGGTTACACTGTTCACAAACAGTGACCTAGCCGAACCTATTAACTCTGTTCTTCACCTGGGCCACACCTGGACATGGTGACACTGGTTCCCACCTGGGTCTCACCTGGACATGGTGAGTCGGATCCCCACCTGGTCCTCAACTGTAACTGGTGATTCTCGTTCCCACATGGACATCTGTGGACCTGGTGGCTGCAGTGTTTCTTGCTTCTCATGTACCTCGTGACTCTGGTCCCCAACAGGGCCTCACAGGAACCTGGTGAGTGTGGTTGCCACCTGCACCTCACCTGGACCTTGTGATTCTGGTCTGCACCTGAGACTACCCTGGATCTGGTGACTGTGGTCCCCACCTGGTCTTCACCTCGATTTTAGGACTCCGGTCCCCAAATGGGCCTCACCTGGCCCTGTTGACCACGGTCCTCAACTGGGCAAAATTGGGACCCGGTGATTGTGTTCCACAACTGGACCTCACCTGGACCAGGTGACTCTGGTCCCCCTCTGGGTGTGAATGTGCCCTAGTGACTGTGAACCCCACTTTGACCTGACTTGGACCTGCTGACCCTGGTTGCCACCTGCTCCTGACCTCGAACTCTTGACTCTGGTTCTTTCAAGGGCCTCCCCTGGACCTGGTGATCCTGGTCCCCAACTGGGCCTCACCTGGACGTGGAGACTCTTTTCACCACCGGGGACTCACCTGGACCTGCTTACTGTGTTCCACACCTGGGCCTCAAGTAGACCTGTTGACCATGGTCCCCAAGCCGGCCTCACATGTATCTGTTGCCTCTGATCCCCACCGGGGCCTGACGTGTACCTGGTATCTCTGGTCCTCAGCTGGGCCTCATCTGGACCTAGTGACTCTGGTCCCCACCTGGGCTTCACTGGATCTGGTGACTCTGGTCCCCACCTGGAGTTCACCTGGATCTGGTGACTCTGGTCTCCAACTGGACCTCTCGTGAACCTGGTGACTCTCTTTCCAACAAGGACTACACCTGGATCTGGTGACTCTGGTCCTCAGTTTGGCCTCACCTGGACCTGCTGTCTCTCGTCCTCACTTTGACCTAACTCAGAACTGCTGAATCTTGCCACACCTAGGCCGCACCCAGACCTGGTGACTCTTGTCCCCAGCTATGCCTCAATTCGATCTGATGAATCTGGTCCTCACATAGGCCTCACTTGGACCTGGGACTCAGCTGCATTGAGTGGCTCTGGTTCCCACAAGTGATTCAACTGATACTGCTGACTGTGTTCTTATTCTATGCCTCACCAGGACCTAGTGATTCTGTTAACCATCAGGGCCTGCATGGCCCTAGTGACTCTGGTCCTCACCCAGGCTTCATTGGGACCTGGATACTCTATTCCACACCTGGGCCTCACTTTGACCAGGGACCTCTGGTCCCATTCTGGGCCTCAAACTAAACTGGTTACTCTGGTTCCCCCTCTGGGCCTCACCCTTACCTGGTGACTCTGGTCACCCCTTGGGCTTCACTTGGACCTGGTGAATCTGGTCCTTAGCTGGTCCGCAACTGTATCTGGTGAATGGTCGCCACCTGGGCCTCACCTGGACTTGGTGAATCCTATTGCCACCTGCGCCTCACCTGGACCTTGTGACTGTGGTCCCACCAGGACCTCGCCTGGATCTGGTGACTCTGGCCTGCAGGTTGGCCTCACCTGGACTTGGTGTGTGGGGTTGACACCTGGGCGTCACACATACCTGGTGACTCATGTCCCCACGTGGGCCTCTTGGACCTGGTGAATCTGGTCCTTACCTGGTCCTCTCCCGGAGCTGGGGACTCTGGTCACCACCTGGGACTCACCTGGACCTGGTGAACCTGGTCCCCATCTGGGTCTCACCCAGTCCTGGTGATTTGTGCCCCACCTGGGCCTGATTGCTGTGGACTCTTTCTTGGCCTCACCTGGAACTGGTGACTCTGATTCTATCTGCGCATCACCCAGACCATGTGACTCTGGTCCTCACCTGGGCATCGTTGGTACCTGGTGACTCTGTTCCACACCTGAGCCTCACCTGGACATGATGACTCTGGAAAATCTCTGGGCCTCACCCTGAGCTGGTGACTCTGTTCCCCATCTGGATGTTACCTGGACCAGGTGATTCTGGTACCCCTGTAGGCCTCAACCAGATCTGGGGACTCTGGTCCTCAACTGGGCCTCACCTGGACCTAGAAAATATGCTCCATCTGGGCCTCATTTGGACCTGGTTACTCTGGTCCCCACCTGGACTTCACCTGGATCTGGTGACTCTCGTCCCCACCTGGACCTCTCCTGGACCTGGTGACTCTCTTTCCAACATGGACCTCACCTGGATCTGGTAACTCTGGTCCTCAGTTTGGCCTCACCTGGACCTTAGGTCTCTCGTCCCCACTTTGACCTAACTCAGAACTGCTGAATTATGCCCCACCTAGACCGCACCCAGACCTGGTGACATTTGTCCCCAGCTATGCTTCAATTCGACCTGATGAATCTGGTCCTCACGTGGGCCTCACATGAACCTGGGACTCAGCTGCATAGAGTGCCTCTGGTTCCCACAAGGGGCTCACCTGATACTGGTGACTGTGGTCTTATTCTATGCCTCACCAGGACCTAGTGAATCTGTTCCCCATCTGGGCCTCTATGGCCCTAGTTACTCTGGTCCTCACCCAGGCATCATTGGGACCTGGATACTCTATTCCACATCTGGGACTCACTCTGACAAGGGACCTCTGGTCCCATTCTTGGCCTCAAACTAAACTGGTTACTCTGGTTCCCCCTCTGGGCCTCACCCTTACCTGGTGACTCTGGTCACCCCTTCGGCTTCATTGGGCTTGGTGAATCTGGTCTTTAGATTGTCCTCACTTGGATCTGGTGACTGGTCGCCACCGGGACCTCACCTGGTCTCGGGGAATCCTGTTTCCACCTGCGTTTCACCTGGACCTTGTGACTGTGGTCCAACCTGGTTCTCACCTGGATCTGGTGGCTCTGGTTCCCATATGGGGCTCTCCTGGACCTGGTTCCTGTGGTCTCCATCTGGCCTCACCTGGAACACAATGACTCTGAACCATATTTGGGCCTCTCCTGGACCTGTTGACTCTGGTCCTTACCTGGGCATCATTGGGACCTGGATACTCTCTTATATACCTGGGCCTCACCTGGACCTAGTGACTGTGGTCCCACCTGGGCCTCACCTGGACGAGGTGACTGGTTCCCACAGGGACCTCACCTGGACCTGGTGACTCAGGTCCTCATATGGGCATCATGGGACCTGGTTTCTCAGTTCCACATCGGGGACTCACCTGGACCTAGTGATTCTCGTCCCACTTTGGGCCTCACCCTGACGTGGTGACTCTGGTCACCACCTGGATATCACCAGAACCAGTGACTCTGGTCTCCCTCTGGGACTCACTCGGAGGTGGGGACAGTGGTCCTAATCTGGGCCTCAACAGGACCTGGTGAATCTACTCCTCAGTTAGGCCACGTCTAAACCTTGTGACTCTTTTCCCACCTGGCATCAATGGGACATGGTTATTCTGTTCCCCACCTGGGCCTCACCTGGACATGATAACTTTGCTCCGCACTTTGTTCTCAACTGGTCCTGATGACTCTGGTCCCCCCACCTAGGCCTCAATCTGGACCTGGTGACTGTGGTCCCCACCTGGGTCTCACCTGGACCTGGTGTCTCTCGTTCCCACATGAACCACACCAGGACCAGGTGACTGTGGTGTTCTTGAAGACTCACAATTACCTGGTGACTCCGGTTCCCACTAGGGCCTCACCTGGATCTGGAGACTCTGGCCTGCAGGTTGGCCTCACCTGGACCTGGTAAGTGGGGTTGCCACCTGGGCCTCACCCATACCTGGTGACTCAGTTCCCCACGTGGGCCTCTTGGACTTGGTGAATCTGGTCCTTTTCTGGTCCTTCCCGGACCCATGGACTCTGGTCACCACCTGGGACTCACCTGGACCTGGTGAATCTGGTCCCCATCTGGGTCTCACCCAGTACTGGTGATTTGTTCCCCACCTGGACCTGATTGATGTGGACTCTTTCTTGGCCTCACCTGGAACTAGTGACTCTGATTCTATCTGCGCATCACGCAGACTAGGTGACTCTGGTCCTCACCTGGGCATTGTTGGTACCTGGTGACTCTGTTCCACACCTGAGCCTCACCTGGACATGATGACTCTGGAAAATCTCTGGGTCTCACCCTGACCTGGTGACTCTGGTCCCCATCTGGATGTCACCTGGACCAGGTGATTCTGGTACCCCTCTAGGCCTCAACCAGATCTGGGGACTCTGGTCCTCAACTGGGCCTCACCTGGACCTAGTGAATATGCTCCATCTGGGCCTCATTTGCACCTGGTGACTCTGGTCCCTACCTGGGCATCATCGGGACATGGTTCCACTGCATGGCCTGCAGGTTGGCCTCACCTGGATCTGGTAACTCTGGTCCCAACCAGTGCATCATCGTGACATGTTTCCTCTGCATGGCCTGCATTTTGGCCTCACCTGTACCTGGGGAGTGGTGTTGCCACCTGGGCCTCACCCATACCTGGTGACACAGGTCCCCACGTGGGCCTCACGTGGACCTGTTGAATCTGGTCCTTACCTGGTCCTCACCCCGAACTGGTAAGTCTGGTCACCACCTGGAAGTCAACAGGACCTGGTGAATCTGGTCCCCATCTGGGCCTCACCCAGTCCTGGTGAATTTGTTGCCCACCTGGACCTGATTGCTGTGGACTCCTTCTTGGCCTCACCTGGAACTGGTGACTCTGATCCTAACTGGGCCTCACCCAGATCTGCTGACTCTGGTCCTCACCTGTGTCCATTGTGACCTGGATACTCTGTTCCACACCTGAACCCTACCTGGACATGATTACTCTGGATCCCCTCTGGGCCTCACCCTGACATGTTGACTCTGGTCCTCATCTGGATGTCACCTAGACCAGGTGAATCTGGTACACCTCTAGGCCTCAACTAGACCTGGTGACTCTGTTCCTCAACTGGCCCTCACCGGGACCTAGTGAACATGCTCCACACCTGCGCCTCATCTGGACCTGGTGACTCTGGTTCTACCTGGGCATCATCGGGATATGGTTACTCTATTCCCCAATGGGACTGACCTGATCCTGGTAACTCTGGTCCTGACTTTGGCCTCGTCTGTACCAGGTGACTCTGGCAACACCTGGACCTCACTATTATCTGGTGACACTGATTCTAAGCATGCCCTCACCTGACCTGGTGACTGTGGTTCCCATCAGGACCTCACCTGGACCTCATGACTCTGGTCCCACCTGGGCCTCACCGAGACCTGGTGTCTCTGGTACCCACCTGGTTAGCATCAGGATATGGTTACCCTGTTCACTATCAGTGACCAAGCCGGACCTATTTACTCTGGTCTTCACCTGGGCCACACCTGGACAAGGTGACACTGGTTTCCACCTGGGACTCACCTGGACATGGTGAGTCGGATCCCCACCTGGACCTCACCTGTAACTGGTGATTCTCGTTCCCACATGGACATCATGTGGACCTGGTCGCTGCAGTGTTTCTAGCTTCTCATGTACCTCGTGACTCTGATCCCCACCAGGGCTTCACCGGGTCCTGGTGAGTTTGGTTTTACCTGCACCTCACCTGGACCTGGTGATTCTGGTCTGCACCTGAGACTACCCTGGATCTGGTGACTGTGGTCCCCACCTGGGATTCACCTGGATTTCGGGACTCCGGTCCGCATCTGGGCCTCACCTGGCCCTGTTGACCATGGTCCTCAACTGGGCAAAATTGGGACCTGGTGACTGTGTTCCACAACGGGACCTCACCTGGACCAGGTCTCTCTGGTCCCCCTCTGGGTCTCACGTGCCCTAGTGACTGTGAACCCCACTTTGGCCTGACTTGGACCTGATGACCCTGGTTGCCACCTGCGCCTGACCTCGAACTGTTGACTCTGGTTCTTTCAAGGGCCTCCACTGTACCTGGTGATTCTGGTCCCCACCTGGGCCAAACCAGGACGTGGTGACACTTGTCACCACCGGGAATCACCTGGACCTGCTTACTCTGTTCCACACCTGGGCCTCAAGTAGACCTGTTGACCATGGTCCCTAAGCCGACCTCACATGGACCTGTTGCCTCTGATCCCCACCGGGGCCTCACGTGTACCTGGTAACTCTGGTCCTCACCTGGGCCTCATCTGGACCTAGTGACTCTGGTCCCACCTGGACTTCACCTGGATCTCGTGACTCTGGTCCCCACCTGGACTTCACCTGGATCTGATGACACTGGTCCCCACCTGGACCTCACCTGGACCTGGTGACTCTGGTCCTCAGTTTGGCCTCACCTGGACCTGTTGACTCTTGTCTCCACTTTGAGCTAACTCAGAACTGCTGAATCTTGCCCCACCTAGGCCTCACCCATACCTGGTGACTCTTGTCCTCAGCTATGCCTCAATTCGACCTGATGAATCTGGTCCTAACGTGGGCCTCACATGGACCTGGGACTCAGCTGGATAGAGTGGCTCTGGTTCCCACAAGGGGCTCACCTGATACTGCTGACTCTGGTCTTATTCTATGCCTCACCAGGACCTAGTGATTCTGTTCCCCATCTAGGCCTGCATGGCCCTAGTGACTCTGGTCTTCACCCAGGCATCATTGGGACCTGGATACTGTATTCCACACCTGGGCCTCACTCTCACCAGGGACCTCTGGTCGCATTCTGGGCCTCAAATTAAACTGGTTACTCTGGTCCCCCTCTGGGCCTCACCCTTACCTGGTGACTCTGGACATCCCTTGGGCTTCATTTGGGCCTTGTGAATCTTGTCCTTAGCTTGTCCTCACTTGGATATGGTGACTGGTAGCCACCTGGGCCTCACCTGGACTTGGAGAATCCTGTTGCCAACTGCGCCTCACCTGGACCTTGTGACAGTGGTCCAACCTGGACTTCACCTGGATCTGGTTGCTCTGGTTCCCATATGTGGCTCTCCTGGACCTGGTTCCTGTGGTCTCCATCAGGCCTCACCTAGAACACAATGACTCTGATGCATATTTGTGCCTCTCCTGGACCTGTTGACTCTGGTCCTTACCTGGACATCATTGGGGCCTGGATACTCTCTTATATACCTGGTCCTCACCTGGACCTGGTGACTGTGGTCCCACCTGGACCTCACCGGGACGAGGTGACTGGTTCCCACAGGGACCTCACCTGGACCTCGTGACTCAGGTCCTCATATGGGCATCATAGGACCTGGTTTCTCAGTTCCACATCGGGGCCTCAAGTGGACCTAGTGATTCTGGTCCCCCTCTGGACCTGACCCTGACGTGTTGACTCTGGTACCAACCTGGATATCACCAGAACCTGGTGACTGTGGTCCCCCTCTGGGACTCACCCGGAGATGGGTCACTGGTCATCAACTGGGCCTCAACAGGACCTGGTGAATCTACTCCTCACTTAGGCCTCGTCAGGACCTTGTGACTCTTTTCCCACCTGGCATCAATGGGACATGGTTACTCTGTTCCCCACCTGGGCCTCACCTCCACATGATAACTTTGCTCCACACTTTGGCCTCAACTGGTCCTGATGACCCTGTTCCCCCCACCTAGGCCCTCAGTTTGGACCTGGTTACTGTGGTTCCAACCTGGGTCTCACCTGTACCTGGTGATTCTCTTTCCCACATGAAGCAAACCTGGATCTGGTGACTGTGGTGTTCTTGTAGACTCACATTTACCTGGTGACACTGGTCCCCACTAGGGCCTCACCAGGATCTGGTGACTCTGGCCTGCCCGTTAGCCTCACCTTGACCTGGTGAGTGGGGTTGCCACGTGGGGCCTCACACATAGCTGGTGACTCAAATCCCCTCGTGGGCCTCTTGGACTTGGTGAATCTGGTCCTTACCTGGTCCTGTCCGAGACCCGGGGACTCTGGTCACCACCTGGGCCTCACCCAGTCCTGGTGACTTTGTTCCCCACCTGGACCTAATTGCTGTGGACTCTTTCTTGGCCTCACCTGGAACTGGTGACTCTGATTCAATCTGCGCATCACCCAGACCTGGTGACTCTGGTTCTCAACTGGGCATCGTTGGTACCTGGTGACTCTGTTCCACACCTGAGCCTCACCTGGACATGATGATTCTGGAAAATCTCTGGGCCTCACCCTGACCTTGTGACTTTGGTCCCCATCTGGATTTCACCTGGACCAGGTGATTCTGGTACCCCTCTAGGCCTCAACCAGATCTGGAAACTCTTGTCCTCAACTGGGCCTCACCTGGACCTAGTGAATATGCTCCATCTGGGACTCATTTGGACCTGGTGACTCTGGTCCCTACCTCGGCATCATCGGGACATGCTTCCACTGCATGGGCTGAAGGTTTGCCTCACCTGGATCTGTTAACTCTGGTCCCAACCAAGGCATTATCGTGACATGTTTCCTCTGCATGGCCTGCATGTTGGCCTCACCTGGACCTGGGGAGTGGGGTTGCCACCTGGGCCACACCCATACCTGGTGACACAGGTCCCCACGTGGGCTTCACGTGGACCTGTTGAATCTGGTCCTTACCTGGTCCTCACCCGGAACTGGTAAGTCTGGTCAAGACCTGTAAGTCACCTGGACCTGGTGAATCTGTTCCCCATCTGGGCCTCACCCAGTCCTGGTGAGTTTGTTGCCCACCTGGACCTGATTGCTGTGGACTCCTTCTTGGCCTCACCTGGAACTTGTGACTCTGATCCTAACTGGGCCTCACCCAGATCTGGTGACTCTGGTCCTCACCTGAGGACCATTATGATCTGGATACCCGGTTCAACACCTGAGCCTCACCTGGACATGAAGACTCTTAATCCCCTCTGGGCCTCACCCTGACATGGTGACTCTGGTCCCATCTGGATGTCACCAGAACAGGTGAATCTGGTACCCCTCTAGGTCTCAACTACACCTGGTGACTCTGGTCCTAAACTGGGACTCACTGGGACCTAGTGAACATGCTCCCCACCTGCGCCTCATCTGGATCTGGTGACTGGTGCTACCTGGGCATCATCGGGACATGGTTACTCTATTCCCCACTGGGACTGACCTGATCCTGGTAACTCTGGACCTGACTTTGGCCTATTCTGTACCAGGTGACTCTGGCTCTACCTGGGCCTCACCTGTAACTGGTGACTCTGATCCTAAGCATGGCCTCACCTGACCTGGTGACTGTGACTCCCATCGGGATCTCACCTGGCCCTCAAGTCTCTGATCCGACCTGGTCCTCACCAGGACATAGTTTCTGTGGTTCCCACCTGGGTAGCATCAGGATATGGTTACACTGTTCACTAACAGTGACCCAGCAGGACCTATTAACTCTGGTCTTCACCTGGGCCACACCTGGACATGTGACACTGGTTCCCACCTGGGACTCACCGGGACATGGTGAGTCGGATCCCCACCTGGGCCTCACCTGGACGTGGTGACTCTTGTCACTACCGGGGACTCACCTGGACCTGCATACTGTGTTCCACACCTGGGCCTCAAGTAGCCATGTTGAACATGGTCCCCAAGCCGGGCTCACATGGACCTGATGCCTGTGATTATCACCGGGGACGCACGTGTACCTGGTATCTCTGGTCCCCACCTTGACCTCATCTGGACTTAGTGACTCTGGTCCCCACCTGGACTTCATCGGGATCTGGTGACTCTGGTCCCCACCTGGACTTCACCTGGATCTGGTGACTCTGGTCCCCACCTGGACCTCTCCTGGACCTGTTGACTCTCTTTCCAACATGGACCTCACCTGGATCTGGTGACTCTGGTCCTCAGTTTGGACTCACCTGTTCCTGGTATCTCTCTTCCCCACTTTGACCTACTTCAGAACTGCTGAATCTGGCCCCACCTAGGCCGCACCCAGACCAGGTGACTCTTGTCCACAACTATGCCTCAATTCGACTTGAGGAATCTGGTCCTCACGTGGGCCTCACATCACCTGGGACTCATCTGGATAGACTGGCTCTGGTTCCCACAAGGGGCTCACCTGATACTGCTGACTGTGGTCTTATTCTATGCCTCACCAGGACCTAGAAGTTCTGTTCCTGATCTGGGCCTGCATGGCCCTAGTGACTCTGGTCCTCACCCAGGCATCATTGGGTCCTGGATACTCTATTCCACACCTGGGCCTCACTTTGACCAGGGACCTCTGGTCCAATTCGGAGCCTCAAACTAAACTGGTTACTCTGGTTCCCCACTGGGCCTCACCCTTACCTGATGACACAGGTCACCCCTTGGGCTTCACTTGGGCCTGGTTAATCTGGTCCTTAGCTGGTCCGCACCTGGATCTGGTCGCCAGCTGGGCCTCACCTGGACTTGGTGAATCCTGTTGCCACCTGCGCCTCACCTGAACCTTGTGACTGTGGTCCCACCTGGACCTCAACTGGATCTGGTGGCTCTGGTTCCCATATGGGACTCTCCTGGACCTGGTTCCTGTGGTCTCCATCTGGCCTCACCTGGAACACAATGACTCTGATCCATATTTGGGACTCTCCTGGTCCTGTTGACTCTGGTCCTTACCTGGGCATCATTGGGACCTGGATACTCTCATATACCTGGGCCTCACCTGGACCTGGTGACTGTGGTCCCACCTGGGCCTCACCTGGATGAGGTGACTGGTTCCCACAGGGACCTCACCAGGACCTGGTGACTCAGGTCTTCATATGGACATCATGGGACCTGGTTTCTCAGTTCCACATTGGGGCCTCACCTGGAGCTAGTGATTCTCGTCCCCCTCTGGGCCTCACCCTGATGTGGTGACTCTGGTCCTCACGTGGATATCACCAGAACCGGGTTACTCTGGTCCCCCTCCGGGACTCACCCGGAGATGGGGACACTGGTCCTCAACTGGGCCTCAACAGGACCTGGTGAATCTACTCCTCACTTAAGCCTCGTCTGGAGCTTGTGACTCTTTTCCCACCTGTCATCAATGGGACATGGTTACTCTGTTCCCCACCTGGGCCTCACCTGGACATGATAACTTTGCTCCGCATTTTGGCCTCAACTGGTGCTGATGACTCTGGTCCCCCCACTTAGTCCTCAATCTGGACTTGGTGACTGTGGTCCCCACCTGGGTCTCACCTGGACCTGGTGACTCTCGTTTCCACATGAACCACACCTGGACCTGGTGAATGAGGTGTTCTTGTAGACTCACATTTACCTGGTGACTCCGGTCCCCACTAGGGCCTCACCTGGATCTGGTGACTCTGGCCTGCAGGTTGGCCTCACCTGGACCTGGTGAGTAGGGTTTGCCACCAGGGCCTCACCCATACCTGGTGACTCAGGTCCCCACGTGGGCCTCTTGGACCTGGTGAATCTGGACCTTACCTGGTCCTCTCCCAGACCCAGGGACTCTGGTCACCACCTGGGCCTCACCTGGACCTGGTGAATCTGGTCCCTATCTGGGCCTCACCCAGTCCTGGTGACTTTGTTCCCCACCTGGACCTGATTGCTGTGGACTCTTTCTTTACCTCACCTGGAACTGGTGACTCTGATTCTATCTGCGCGTCACCCACACCTGGTGACTCTGTCCTCACATGGGCATCATGGGTACCTGGTGACTCTGTTCCACACCTGAGCCTCACCTGGACATGATGACTCTGGAACCTCTCTGGGCCTCACCCTGACCTGGAGACTCTGGTCCCCAGCTGGATGTCACCTTCATCAGGTGATTCTGGTACCCCTCTAGTCCTCAACCAGATCTGGTGACTCTGGTCCTCAACTGGCCTCACCTGGACATGATGACTCTGGATCCTCTCTGGGCCTCTCCCTGACCTGGTGACTCTGGTCCCCGTTGGATGTCACCTGGACCATGTGATTCTGATACCCCTCTAGGCCTCCACCAGATCTGGTGACTCTGGCCCTCAACTGGACCTCACCTGGACCTAGTGAATATGCTCCATCTGGGCCTCATTTGGACCTGGTGAACCTGGTCCCTACCTGGGCATCATCCGGACATGGTTCCACTGTATGGCCTACAGGTTGGCCTCACCTGGATCTGGTAACTCTGGTCCCAACCAGGGCATCATCGGGACATGGTTCCTCTGCATGGCCTGCAGGTTGGCCTCACCTGGACATGGGGAGTGGGGTTGCCACCTGGGCCACACCCATACCTGGTGACACAGGTCCCCACGTGGGCCTCACGTCGACCTTTTGAATCTTGTCCTTACCTGGTCCTCACCCGGAACTGGTAAGTCTGGTCACCACCTGGAAGTCACCTGGACCTGGTGAATCTGGTCCCCATCTGGGCCTCACCCAGTCCTGGTGAATTTGTTGCCCACCTGGACCTGATTGCTGTGGAATCCTTCTTGGTCTCACCTGGAATTTGTGACTCTGATCCTAACTGGGCCTCTGCCAGATCTGGTGGCTCTGGTCCTCACCTGAGGACAATTTTGATCTGGATACTCGGTTCCACACCTGAGCCTCACCTGGACATGATGACTCTTAATCCCCTCTGGGCCTCACCCTGACGTGGTGACTCTGGTCCTCATCTGGATGTCACCTAGACCAGGTGAATCTGGTACCCCTCTAGGCCTCAACTAGACCTGGCGACTCTGGTCCTCAACTGGGCCTCAGCGGGACCTAGTAAACATGCTCCCCATCTGCGCCTCATCTGGACCTGGTGACTCTGGTTCTACCTGGGCATCATCGGGTCATGTTTACTCTATTCCCCACTGGGACTGACCTGATCCTTGTAACTCTGGTCCTGACTTTGGCCTATTCTGTACCAGGTGACTCTGGCTCGACATGGGCCTCACCTGTAACTGGTGACTCTGATCCTAAGCATGGCCTAACCTGACCTGGTGACTGTGGTTCCCAATGGGATCTCACTGGACCTCAGGTCTCCGGTCCCACCTGGGCCTCACCAGGACCTAGTGTCTCTGGTACCCACCTGGGTAGCATCAGGATATGGTTACACTGTTCACTAACAGTGACCCAGCCGGACCTATTACTCTGGTCTTCACCTGGGCCTCACCTGGACATGGTGACACTGGCTCCCACCTGGTTCTCACCTGGACATGGTGAGTCGGATCCCCACCTGGTCCTCACCGGTAACTGGTGATTCTCCTTCCCACATGGACATCATGTGGACTTGGTGGCTGCAGTGTTTCTAGCTTCTCAAATACCTCGTGACTCCGGTCCTTACCAGGGCCTCACCGGGACCTGGTGAGTGTGGTTGCCACTTGCACCTCACCTTGACCTGGTGATTCTGGTCTGCACCTGAGACTGCCCTGGATCTGGTGACTGTGGTCCCACCTGGGCCTCACCTGGACGAGGAGACTGGTTCCCACAGGGACCTCACCTGGACCTGGTGACTCAGGTCCTCATATGGGCATCATGGGACCTGGTTTCTCAGTTCCACATCGGTGCCTGACCTGGACCTAGAGATTCTCGTCCCGCTCTGGACCTCACCCTGACGTGGTGACTCTGGTCCCCCCTGGATATCACCAGAACTGGGTGACTCTGGTCCCCCTCTGGGACTCACCCGGAGCTGTGGACACTGCTCCTTAATTGGGCCTCAACAGGACCTGGTGAATCTACTCCTCACTTAGGCCTCGTCTGGACCCGGTGACTCTTTTCCCACCTGGCATCAATGGGACATGGTTACTCTGTTCCCCACCTGGGCCTCACCTGGACATGATAACTTTACTCCGCACTTTGGCCCAACTGGTCCTGATGACTCTGTTCCCCCCACCTAGGCCTCAATTTGGACCTGGTGACTGTGGTCCCCACCTGGGTCTCACCTGGACCTGGTGACTCTCGTTCCCACATGAACCACAACAGGACCTGGTGACTGTGGTGTTCTTGTAGACTCACATTTACCTGGTGACTCCGGGCCCCAGTAGGGCCTCACCTGGATCTGGAGACTCTGGCCTGCAGGTTGGCCTCACCTGGACCTGGTGAGTGGGGTTGCCACCTGGGCCTCACCCATACCTGGTGACTCAGTTCCCCACGTGGGCCTCTTGGACCTGGTGAATCTGGTCCTTACCAGGTCCTCTCCCGGACCCGGGGACTGTGGTCACCACCTGGGACTCACCTTGACCTGGTGAATCTGATCCCCATCTGGGTCTCACCCAGTCCTGGTGATTTATTCCCCACCTGGACCTGATTGCTGTGGACTCTTTCTTGGCCTCACCTGGAACTGGTGACTCTGATTCAATCTGCGCATCACCCAGACCTGGTGACTCTGGTCCTCACCTGGGCATCGTTGGTACTTGGTGACTCTGTTCCACACCTGAGCCTCACCTGGACATGATGTATCTGGAAAATCTCTGGGCCTCTCCCTGACCTTGTGACTTTGGTCCCCATCTGGATGTCACCGGGACCAGGTGATTCTGCTTCCCCTCTAGGCCTCAACCAGATCTGGAAACTCTGGTCCTCAACTGGGCCTCACCTGGACCTAGTGAATATGCTGCATCTGGGCCTCATTTGGACCTGGTGACTCTGGTCCCTATCTGAGCATCATCGGGACATGGTTCCACTGCATGGGCTGAAGGTTTGCCTCACCTGGATCTGGTAACTCTGGTCCCAACCAGGGCATAATCGTGACATGTTTCCTCTGCATGGCCTGCATGTTGGCCTCACCTGGACCTGGGGAGTGGGGTTGCCACCTGGGCCTCACCCATACCTGGTGACACAGGTCCCCACGTGGGCCTCACGTGGACCTGTTGAATCTTGTCCTTACCTGGTCCTCACCCGGAACTGGTAAGTCTGGTCACCACTTGGAAGTCACCTGGACCTGGTGAATCTGGTCCCCATCTGGGCCTCACCCAGTCCTGGTGAATTTGTTGCCCATCTGGACCTGATTGCTGTGGAATCCTTCTTGGCCTCACCTGGAACTTGTGACTCTGATCCTAACTGGGCCTCACCCAGATCTGGTGACTCTGGTCCTCACCTGAGGACCATTATGATCTGGATACTCGGTTCCACACCTGAGCCTCACCTGGACATGATGACTCTTAATCCCCTCTGGGCCTCACCCTGACATGGTGACTCTGGTCCCCATCTGGATGTCACCTTGACCAGGTGAATCTGGTACCCCTCTAGGCCTCAACTAGACCTGGTGACTCTGGTCCTAAACTGGGCCTCACTGGGACCTAGTGAACCTGCTCCCCACTTGCGCCTCATCTGGATATGGTGACTCTGGTTCTACCTGGGCATCATCGGGACTGACCTGATCCTGGTAACTCTCGTCCTGACTTTGGCCTCGTCTGTACCAGGTGACTCTGGCACCACCTGGGCCTCACTTTTATCTGGTGACACTGATTCTAAACATGACCTCACCTGACCTGGTGACTGTGGTTCCCATCAGGACCTCACTTGGATCTCATGTCTCTGGTCCCACCTGGGCCTCCCCGAGACCTGGTGTCTCTGGTACCCACCTGGGTAGCATCTGGATATGGTTACCCTGTTCACTATCAGTGACCATGTCGGACCTATTAACTCTGGTCTTCACATGGGCCACACCTGGACATGGTGACACTGGTTCCCACCTGGGACTCACCTGGACATGGTGAGTCGGATCCCCTCCTGGTCCTCACCTGTAACTGGTGATTCTCGTTCCCACATGGACATCATGTGGACCTGGTGGCTGCAGTGTTTCTAGCTTCTCATGTACCTTGTGTCTCTGATCCCCACCAGGGCCTCACCGGGTCCTGGTGAGTTTGGTTTCACTTGCACCTCACCTGGACCTGGTGATTCTGGTCTGCACCTGAGACTACCCTGGATCTGGTGACTGTGGTCCCCACCTGGGATTCACCTGGATTTCGGGACTCCGGTCCCCATCTGGGCCTCACCTGGCCCTGTTGACCATGGTCCTCAACTGGGCAAAATTGGGACCCGGTCATTGTGTTCCACAACTGGACCTCACCTGGACCAAGTGACTCTGGTCCCCCTCTGGATCTCACCGTGCCCTAGTGACTGTGAACCCCACTTTGGCCTGACTTGGACCTGCAACCCTGGTTGCCACCTGCGCCTGACCTCGATCTGTTGACTCTGGTTCTTTCAAGGGCCTCCCCTGGACATGGTGATCCTGGTGCCCTCCTGGGCCTCACCGGGACCTGGTGACTCTTGTCACCACAGGGAACTCACGTGGACCTGGTTACTGTGTTCCACACCTGAGCCTCAATAGACCTGTTGACCATGGTCCCCGCCGTCCTCACATGTACCTGTTGCGTCTGATTCCCACCGGGGCCTCACGTGCACCTGGTAACACTGGTCCTCACCTGGGTCTCATCTGGACCTCGTGACTCTGGTCCCCACCTGGGCTTCACCTGTATCTGGTGACTCTGGTCCCCACCTGGGCCTCTCCTGGACCTGGTGACTCTCTTTCCAACATGGACCTTACCTGGATCTGGTGACTCTGTTCCCCACCTGGGCCTCTCCTGGAACTGGTGACTCTCTTTCCAACATGGACCTCACCTGGATCTGGTGACTCTGGTCCTCAGTTTGGCCTCACCTGGACCTGGCGTCTCTCTTCCCCACTTTGACCTAACTCAGAACTGCTGAATCTTGCCCCACCTAGGCTGCACCCAGACCTGGTGACTCTTGTCCCCAGCTATGCTTGAATTCGACATGAGGAATCTGGTCCTCAAGTGAGCCTCACATGGACCTGGGACTCAGCTGGATAGAGTGGCTCTGGTTCCGGTAAGGGGCTCAAATGATACTGCTGACTGTGGTCTTATTCTATACCTCAACAGGACCTAGTGATTCTCTTCCCCATCTGGGCCTGCATGGCCCTAGTACTCTGGTCCTCACCCAGGCATCATTGGGACCTGGATACTCTATTCCACACCTGGGACTCACTCTGACCACGGAACTCGGGTCCCATTCTGGGCCACAAACTAAACTGGTTACTCTGGTTCCCCCTCGGGGCCTCACCCTTACTTGGTGAGTCTGGTCCCCCCATGTGCTTCATTTGGGCCTGGTGAATCTGGTCCTTAGATTGTCCTCACTTGGATCTGGTGACAGCTCACCACCTGGGCCTCACCTGGACATGTTGAATCCTGTTGCCACCTGCGCCTCACCTGGACCTTGTGACTGTGGACCTCCCCGGACCTCACCTGGATCTGGTGGCTCTATTTCCCATATGGGGCTCTCCTGGAGCTGGTTCCTGTGGTCTCCATCAGACCTCACCTGGAACACAATGACTGTGATCCATATTTGAACCTCCCTGGACCTGTTGTCTCTGGTCCTTACCTGGGCATCGTTGGGACCTGGATACTCTCTTATATACCTGGGCCTCACCTGGACCTGGTGACTGTGGTCCCACCTGGGCCTCACATGGACGAAGTGACTGGTTCCCACAGAGACCTCACCTGGACCTGGTGACTCAGGTCCTCATATGGGCATCATGGGACCTGGTTTTATTTCCACATCGGGGCCTCTCCTGGACCTAGTGATTCTCGTCCCCCTCTGGGCCTCACCCTGACGTGGTGACTCTGGTCCCCACCTGGATATCACCAGAACCGGGTGACTCTGGTCCCACTCTGGGACTCACCCGGAGCTGGGGACACTGGTCCTCAACTGGGCCTCAGCAGGACCTGGTGAATCTACTCCTCACTTAGGCCTCGACTGGACCTATGATTCTTTTCCCACCTAGCATCAATGGGACATCGTTACTCTGTTCCCCACTTGGGCCTCACCTGGAAAGATAATTTTGCTCCACACTTTGGCCTCAACTGGTCCTGATGACTCTGGACCCACCACCTAGGCCTCAATGTGGACCTGGTGACTGTGGTCCCCACATGGGTCTCACCTGGACCTGGTGACTCTCGTTCCCAAATGAATCACACCTGGACCTGTTGACTGTGGTGTTCTTGTAGACTCAATTTTACCTGGTGACTCCGGTCCCCACTAAGGCCTCACCTGGATCTGGTGACTCTGGCCTGCACGTTGGCCTCACCTGGACCTGGTGAGTGGGGATGCCACCTGGGCCTCACCCATACCTGGTGACTCAGTTCCCCACGTGGGCCTCTTGGACCTGGTGAATCTGGTCCTTACCTGGTCCTCTCCCAGACTCGGGGACTCTGGTCACCACCTGGGCCTCACCTGGTCCTGGTGAATCTGGTCCCCATCTGGGCCTCACCCAGTCCTGTGACTTTGTTCCCCACCTGGACCTGATTGCTGTGGACACTATCTTGGCCTCACCTGGAACTGGTGACTCTGATCCTATCTGGGCGTCACCCCGATCTGGTGATTCTGGTCCTCACCTGGGCATCCTTGGTACCTGGTGACTCTGTTCCACGCCTGAGCCTCACTTGAACATGATGACTCTTGAACCACTCTGGGCCTCACCCTGACCTAGTGACTCTGGTCCCCATCTGGATGTCACCTGGCACAAGTGATTCTGGTATCCCTCTACGCCTCAACCAGATCTGGTGACTATTGTCCTCAACTGGGCCTCACCTAGACCTAGTGAATATGCTGAATCTGGGCCTCATTTGGACCTGGTGACTCTGGTCCCTACCTGGGCATCATCGGGACATGGTTCCACAGCATGGCCTGCAGGTTGGCCTCACCTGGATGTGGTGAGTGGGGTTGCCAACTGGGCCTCACCCATACCTGGTGACACAGATCCCCACGTGGGCCTCACTTGGACCTGGTGAATCTGGTCATTACCTTGTCCTCAACCGGTACTGGTATCTCTGGTCACCACCTGGGAATCACATGGCCCTGGTGAATCTGGTCCCCATCTGGGCCTCACCCAATCCTGGTGACTTTGTTCCCCACCTGGACATGATTGCTGTGGACTACTTCTTGGCCTCACCTTGAATTTGTGACTCTAAACCTAACTGGGCCTCACCCAGATCTGGTGACTCTGGTCCTCACCTGTGGACCATTATGACCTGGATACTGTGTTCCAAACCTCAGCCTCACCTGGACATGATGACTATGGAACCCCTTGGGCCTCAGCCTGACATGGTGACTCTGGTCCCCATCTGGATGTCACCTAGACCACGTGAATCTGGTACCACTCTAGGCCTCAACTTGACCTTGTGACTCTGGTCCTCAACTGGGCCTCACCGGGACCTAGTGAACATGCTCCCGAACTGTGCCTCATCTGGACCTGGTGACTCTGGTGCTACCTGGGCATCATCGGGACATGGTTACTCTATTCCCCACTGGGACTGACCTGATCCTGGTAACTCAGGTCCTGACTTTGGCCTTTTCTGTACCAGGTGACTGTGGCTCCTCCTGGGCCTCACCTGTAACTGGTGACTCTGATCCTAAGCATGGCCTCACCTGACTTGGTGACTGTGGTTTTCATGGGACCTCGCCTGGACCTCATGTCTCTGGTCCCACCTGGGCCTCACCAGGACCTGGTGTATGTGGTACCCACCGGGGTAGCAACAGGATATGGTTACACTGTTCACTAACAGTGACCCAGCTGGAACTATTAACTCTGGTCTTCACCTGGGCCACACCTGGACATGGTGACACTGGTTCCCACCTGGGTCTCACCTGGACATGGTGAGTCGGATCCCCACCAGGTCCTCACGTGTAACTGGTGATTTTCGTTCCCACGTGGACATCACGTGGAACTAGTGGCTGCATTGTTTCTAGCTTCTCATGTACCTCGTGACTCTGGTCTCCACCAGGGCCTCACCGGGACCTGGTGAGTGTGGTTGCCACCTGCAACTCACCTGGACCTGGTGAATCTGGTCTGACATGAGACTATCCTGGATCTGGTGACTGTGGTCCCCACCTGGTCTTCACCTGGATTTGGGGACTCCAAACTGCATCTGGGCCTCACCTGGTCCTGTTGACCATGGTCCTCAACTGGGCAAAATTGGGACCCGGTGACTGTGTTCCACAACTGGACCTCTCCTGGACCAGGTGACTCTGGTCCCCCTCTGGGATCACCGTGCCCTAGTGACTGTGAAACCCACTTTGCCCTGACATGGTCCTGCTGACCCTGGTTGCCACCTGCGCCTGACCTCGATCTGTTGACTCCGGTCCATTCAAGGGCCTCCCCTCAACCTGGTGATCCTGGTCCCCACCTCGGCCTCACCTCGACGTGGTGACACTTGTAACCACCGGGAACTCACCTGGATCTGCTTACTGTGTTCCACACCTGGGCCTCAAGTAGACCTGTTGACCATGGTCCCCAACCCGGCCTCACATGGACCTGTTGCCTCTGATACCCACCGGGGCCTCACGTGTACCTGGTAACTCTGGTCCTCACCTGTGCCTCATCTGGACCTAGTGACTCTGGTCCCCACCTGGGCTTCACCTGGATCTGGTGACTCTGGTCCCCACCTGGACCTCTCCTGGACCTGGTGACTCTCTTTCCAACATGGACCACACCTGGATCTGGTGACTCTGGTCCTCAGTTTTGCCTCATCTGGACCTGGTGTCTCTCGTCCCCACTTTGACCTAACTCAGAACTGCTGAATCTTACCCCACCTAGGCCGCACCCAGACCTGGTGACTCTTGTGCCCAGCTATGCCTCAATTCGACCTGATGAATCTGGTCCTCACGTGGGCCTCACATGGACCTGGGACTCAGCTGGATAGAGTGGCTCTGGTTTCCACAAGCGGCTCACCTGATACTGCTGACTGTGGTCTTATTCAATTCCTCACCAGAACCTAGTGATTCCGTGCCCCATCTGGGCCTGCAAGGCCCTAGTGACTCTGGTCCACACCCAGGCATCATTGGGACCTGGATACTCTATTCCACACCTGGGCCTCACTTTGACCAGGGACCTCTGGTCCCATTCTGGGCCTCAAACTAAACTGGTTACTCTGGTTCCCTTCTGGGCCTCACCCTTACGTGGTGACTCTGGTCACCCCTTGGGACTCACCTGGACCTTTTGATTCTGGTCCCGATCTGTGTCTCACCCAGGTCTCGTGACTTTGTTCCCCACCTGGACCTGATTGTTGTGAACTCTTTCTTGGCCTCACCTGCAAATGGTGACTCTGATCCTATCTGCGCCTCACCCAGATCTGGTGACTCTGGTCCTCACTTGGGCATCATTGGTACCTGGTGACTCTCTTCCACACCTGAGCCTCACCTGGACCCGATGACTCTGGAACCACTCTGGTCCTCCCTCTGACCTGGTGACTCTGGTCCCCATCTGGATATCACCTGGACCAGGTGATTCTGGTACCCTTCTAAGACTCAAGTAGATATGGTGAAACTGGTCCTCAACTGGGCCTTACCTGGACTTAGTGATTATGCTCCATCTGGGCCTTATTTGGACCTGGTGACTCTGGTCCCTACCTGGGCATCATCGGGACATGGTTCCACTGCATGGCCTGCAGATTGGCCTCAACTGGACCTGGTAAATTTGGTCCCTACCTGAGCATCACCGGGACATGGTTCCTCTGCATGGCCTGCAGGTTGGCCTCACCTGGACCTGGTGAGTGGGGTTGCCACATGGGCCTCGCCGATACCTTGTGACACAGGGCCCCACGTGGGCCTCCCTTTGACCTGGTGAATCTGGTCCTCACCTAGTCCTCACTCGGAACTAGTAAGTCTGGTCACAACATGGGAATCATCTGGACCTGGTGAATCTGGTCCCAATCTGGGCCTCACCCTGTCCTGGTGACTTTGTTCCCCACCTGGACCTGATTGCTGTGGACTCCTTTTGGGCCTCACCTGGAACGGGAGACTCTGATCCTAACTGGGCCTCACCCAGATCTGGTGACTCTGGTCCTCACCTGTGGACCATTATGACCTGGATACTCTGTTCCACTCCTGAGACTCACCTGGACATGATGACGCTGGATCCCCTCTGGGCCTCAGCCTGACATGGTGACTCTGGTCCCCATCTGGATATCACCAGAATCGGGTGACTCTGTTCCCCCTCTGGGACTCACCCGGTGCTGGGACACTGGTCCTCAACTGGGCACAACTTGACCTGGTGAATCTACTCCTCACTTTGGTCTCGTCTGGACCTTGTGACTCTTTTCCCACCTGGCATCAATGAGACATGGTTACTCTGTTACCCACTGGGCCTCACCTGGACATGATAACTTTGCTCCACACTTTGGCCTCAACTGGTCCTGATGACTCTGATCTCTCCACCTAGGCCTCAAACTGAACCTGGTGACTGTGGTCCCCAACTGGGTCTCACCTGGACCTGGTGGTCTCATTCCTACATGAACCACGCCTGGACCTGGTGACCCTGGCATTCTTCTAGACTCACTTTTACTTGGTGAATCCTGTCCCCACTAGGGACTCACGTGGATTTGGTGACTCTGACATGCAGGTTGGTCTCACCAGGACCTGGTGAGTAGGGTTGCCACCTGGGCCTCACCCATACCTGGTGACTCAAGTCCCTCCGTGGGCCTCTTGGACCTGGTGAATCTTGTCCTTACCCGGTCATCTCCTAGACGCGGGGACTCTTGTCACCACCTGGGCCTCACCTGGACCTGGTGAATCTGGTCGCCATCTGGGCCTCATCACAGTCCTGGTGACTTTGTTCCCCACCTGGACCTGATTGCTGTGCCCTTTCTTGGCCTCACACGGACTGGTGAGTCTGATCCTATCTGTGCGTCACCCAGACCGGGTGACTCTTGTGCTCACCTGGGCATCATTGGTACCTGGTGACTCTGTACCACACCTTGTCTCACCTGGAAATGTTGACTCTGGAACTGCTCTGGGCCTCCCCCTGACCTAGTGACTCTGGTCCCCATCTGGATGTCACATGGACAAGGTGATTCTGGTACCCCCTAGGCGTCAAACAGATCTGGTGACTCTGGTCTTCAAAGGGGACTCATCTGTACCTAGTGAATATGCTCCATCTGGGCCTCATTTGGACCTGGTGACTCTGGTCCATACCTGGGCATCATCGGGATATGGTTCCACTGCATGGCCTGCAGGTTGGCCTCACCTGGACCTGGTAAGTCTGGTCTTTACCTGGACAGCATCTGGATATGTTTCCACTGCGTGGCATGCAGGTTGCCCTCACCTGGACCTGGTAACTCTTCTCCCTACCTGGGCATCATCGGGATATGGTTCCACTGCATGGCCTGCACATTGGCCTCACCTGGACCTGGTGAGTGTTATTGCCACCTGGGCCTCACCCATACCTGGTGACTCAGGTCCCCACGTGGGCCTCACTTGGACCTGGTGAATCTTGTCCTTACCTGGTCCTCACCCGGAACTGATAAGTCTGGTCACCACCTGGATATCACCTGGACCTTGTGTATCTGGTCCTCATCTAGGACTCACCCAGTCCTGGTGACTTTGTACCCACCTGGACCTGATTTCTGTGGACTCCTTCTTGGCCTCTCCTGGAACTGGTGACTCTGGTCCCCACCTGGACCTCTCCCGGACCTGGTGACTTTCTTTCAAACATGGACCTCACATGGATCTGGTGACTCTGGTACTCAGTTTGGCCTCACCTGGAACTGGCGTATCTCGTCCCCACTTTGACCTAACTCAGAACTGCTGAATCTAGCCCAACTTAGGCTGCACCCAGACCTGGTGACTCTTGTCCCCAGCTATGCCTCAATTCGACCTAATGAATCTGGTCCTCACGGGAGTCTCACCTGGACCCGGGACTCAGCTGGATAGAGTGGCTCTGGTTCCCGCAAAGGGCTCAGCTGATACTGCTGACTGTGGTCTTATTGTATGCCTCACCAGGACCTAGTGATTCTGTCCCCATCTGGGCCTGCATAGCCCCAGTGACTCTGGTCCTCACCCAGGCATCATTGGGTGATGGACCCAATGATCCTCACCCTGGATACTCTATTCCACACCTGGGCCTCACTTTGACCAGGGACCTCTGGTCCCATTCTGGGCCTCAAACTAAACTGGTTACTCTGGTTCCCCCTCTGGGGCTCACACTTACCTGGTGACTCTGGTCACCCTTTGGGCTTCACTTCGGCCTGGTGAATCTGGTCCTTAGCTGGTCCGCACCTGGATGTTGTGACTGGTCGCTACCTGGGCCTCACCTGGACTTGGTGAATCCTGTTGCCACCTGCGCCTCACCTGGACCTTGTGACTGTGGTCCCACCTGGACCTCACCTGGATCTCGTGGCTCTGGATCCCATATGGGGGCTCTCCTGGACCTTGTTCCTGTGGTCTCCATCTGGCCTTACTTGGAAGACAATGACTCTGATCCGTATTTGGGCCTCTTCTGGACCTGTTGACTCTGGTCCTTACCTGGCCATAATTGGGACCTCGATACTCTCTTATATACCTGGGCCTCACCTGGACCTGGTGACTGTGGTCCCACCTCGGCCTCACCTGGACGAGGTGACTGGTTCCACAGGGACCTCACCTGGACCTGGTGACTCAGGTCCTCATATGGGCATCATGGCACCTGGTTTCTCAGTTCCACATCGGGCCTCACCTGGAGCTAGTGATTCTCGTCCCCCTCTGGGCCTCACCCTGACGTGATGACTCTGGTCCCCACCTGGATATCACCAGAACCGGGTGACTCTGGTCCCCCTCTGAGACTCACCGGAGCTGTGGACACTGGTCCTCAACTGGGCCTCAACAGGACCTGATGAATCTACTCTTCACATAGGCCTCGTCTGGAACTTGTGACTCTTTTCCCACCTGGCATCAATGGGATATTGTTACTCTGTTCCCCACCTGGGCCTCACCTCGACATGATAACTTTGCTCCACACTTTGGCCTCACCTGGTCCTGATGACTCTGGTCCCCCCACCTAGGCCTCAATCTGGACCTGGTGACTGTGGTCCCCACCTGGGTCTCACCTGGATCTGGTGACTCTCGTTCCCACATGAACCACAGCTGGACCTGGTGACTGTGGTGTTCTTGTAGACTCACATTTACCTGGTGACTCCGGTCCCCACTAGGGCCTCACCTGGATCTGGTGACTCTGGCCTGCAGGTTGGCCTCAGCTGGACCTGGTAAGTGGGGTTGCCACCTGGGCGTCACCCATACCTGGTGACTCAGATCCCGACGTGGGCCTCTTGGACCTGGTGAATCTGGTCCTTACATGCTCCTCTCCCAGACCTGGGACTCTGGTTACCACCTGGGCCTCAACTGGACCTGGTGAATCTGGTCCCCATCTGGGCCTCTCCCAGTCCTGGTGACTTTTTTCCCCACCTGGACCTGATTGCTGTGGACTCCTCTTGGGCCTCACCTGGAACTTGTGACTCTGATCCTAACTGGGCCTCACCCAGACCGGGTGACTCTGGTCCTCACCTGGGCATCATGGTACCTGGTGACTCTGTTCCTCACATGAACCTCACCTGGACATGATGACTCTGGAACCTCTCTGGGCCTCTCCCTGACCTGGTGACTCTGATCCCCATCTGCATGTCACCTGGACCAGCTGATTCTAGTTCCCCTCTAGGCATCAACCAAATCTGGTGACTCTGTCCTGAACAGGGCCTCATCCGGACCTAGGGAATTTGCTCCATCTGGGCCTCATTGGGACCTGGTGTCTCTGGTCCCTTCCAGGGCATCATCGGGACATGGTTCCACTGCATGGCCTGCAGGTTGTCCTCACCTGGACCTGGTAACTCTGTTCCCTACTTGGGCATCATCGGGACATGGTTCCTCTTCATGGCCTCCAGGCTGGCCTCACCTGGACCTGGTGAGTGGGGTTGTAATCTGGGCCTCACACGTACATTGTGACACAGGTACCCACGTGGGTCTCACTTGGACCTGGTGAATCTCGTCCTTAACTGGTCCTCACCCGGAACTGGTAACTCTGGTCCCCACCTGGGAATAATCTGGACCTTGTGAATCTGGTCCCTGTCTTGGCCTCACCCAGTGCTGGTGACTTTGTTCCCCACCTGGACCTGATTGCTGTGGACACCTTCTTGGCCTCACCTGGAACTGGTGACTCTGATCCTAACTGGGCCTCATACAGATCTGGTGACTCTGGTCCTCACCTGTGGACCATTAACATGGATACTCTTTTCCACACCTGAGACTCACTTGGACATGATGACTCTGGATCCCCTCTGGGCTTCAGGCAAACATGGTGACTCTGGTCCCCATCTGGATGTCACCTAGACCAGGTGAATCTGTACCCCTCTAGGCCTCAACTAGAACGGGTGATCTGGTCCACAAATGGGCCTCATCGGGACCTAGTGAATATACCCCCCACCTGCGTCTCATCTGGACGTGGTGACTCGGGTTCTACCTGGGCATCATCGGGACATGGTTACTCTATGCCCCACTGGGACTGACCTGATCCTGGTAACTCTGGTCCTGACTTTGGCGTCTTCTCTACCGGGTGACTCTGGCTCCACCTGGGCCTCACCTGTAACTGGTGACTCTGATCCTAAGCATGGCCTCACCTGACCTGGTGACTGTGGTTCCCATCGGGACCTCACCTGGACCTCATGTCTCTGGTCCCACCTGGACCTCACCAGGACCTGGTGTCTCTGGTAGCCACCTGGGTAGCATCAGGATATGGTTACACTCTTCAATAACAGTGACCCAGCCGGACCTATTAACTCTGGTCTTCACCTGGGCCACACCTGGACATGGTGACACTGGTACCCAATTGGGTCTGACCTGAACATGGTGAGTCGGATCCCCGCCTGGTCCTCACCTGTAACTGGTGATTCTCGTTCCCACATGGACATCATGTGGACCTGGTGGCTGCAGTGTTTCTAGCTTCTCATGTACCTCGTGACTCTGGTCCCCACCAGGGCCTCACCGGGACCTGGTGAGTGTGGTTGCCACCTGCACCTCACCCGGACCTGGTGATTCTGGCCTGCACCTGTGACTACCCTGGATCTGGAGACTGTAGTCCCCACCTGGGCTTCACCTGGATTTGGGGACTGCGGTCCCCATCTGGGCCTCACCTGGCCCTGTTGACCATGGTCCTCAACTGGGCAAAATTGGGACCCGGTGACTGTGTTCCACAACTGGACCTCACCTGGACCAGATGACTCTGGTCCCCCTCTGGGTCTCACAGTGCCCTAGTGACTGTGAACCCCACTTTGGCCTGACTTGGACCTGTTGACCCTGGTTGCCACCTGCGCCTGACCTCGAAATGTTGACTCTGGTTCTTTCAAGGGCGTCCACTGGACATGGTGATCCTGGTGCCCACATGGGCCTCACCTGGACCTGGTGACTCTTGTCACCACGGGAACTCACCTGGATCTGCTTACTGTGTTCCACACCTGGGCCTCAAGTAGACCTGTTGTCCATGGTCCCCACGCCGGCCTCACATGGACCTGTTGCCTCTGATCCCCACCGGGGCTTCACGTGTACCTGGCAACTCTGGTACTCACCTTCGCCTCATCTGGACCTAGTGACTCTGGTCCCCAGCTGGGCTTCACCTGGATCTGATGACTCTGGTCCCCACCTGGACTTCACCTGAATCTGGTGACTCTGGTCCCCTCCTGGTCCTGACCTGCATCTGGTGACTCTGGTCCTCAGTTTGGCTTCACCTGGACCTGGCGTCTCTCGTCTCCACTTTGACCTACCTCAGCACTGCTGAATCTTGCCCCACCTAGGCTGAACCCAGACCTGGTGCCTCTTGTCCCCAGCTATGAGTCAATTGGCCCTGATGAATCTGGTCCTCACGTGGGCCTCACATGGACCTGCTACTCAGCTGGATAGAGTGGCTCTTGTTCCCACATGGGGCTCACCTCATTCTGGTGACTGTGGTTTTATTCTATGCCTCACCAGGACCTAGTAATTCTGTTCCTCATCTGGGCCTTCATGGCCCTAGTGACTCTGGTCCTCACCCAGGCATCATTGGGACCGGGATACTCTATTCCACACCTGGGCTTCACTCTGACCAGGGACCTATGTTCCCATTCTGGGCCTCAAACTAAACTGGTTACTCTGGTTCCCGCTCTGGGCCTCACCCTAACCTGGTGACTCTGGTCACCCATTTGGCTTCACTTGTGCCTGGTGAATCTGGTCCTTAGCTGGTTCTCACCTGGATCTGGTGACTGGTCTCAACCTGGGCCTCACCTGGACTTGGTGAATCCTGTTGCCATCTGCGCCTCACCTGGACCTTGTGACTGTGGTCCCACCTGGAACTCACCTGGATCTGGTGGTTCTGGTTCCCATATGGGGCTCTCCTGGACCTGGTTCCTGTGGTCTCCATCTGGCCTCACCTGGAACACAATGACTCGGATCCATATTTGGTCCTCTCCTGGACCTGTTGACTCTGGTCCTTACATGGGCATCATTGGGACCTCGATACTCTCTTATATACCTGGGCCTCACCTGGACCTGGTGACTGAGGTCCCACCTTGGCCTCACCTGGACGAGGTGACTGGTTCGCACAGCGACCTCACCTGGTCCTGGGGACTCAGGTCCTCATATGGGCATCATGGGACCTGGTTTCTCAGTTCCACATCGGGGCCTCACCTGGACCTAGTGATTCACCTCCCCTCTGGGCCTCACCCTGACGTGTTGACTCTGGTCCCCACCTGGATATCATCAGAACCGGGTGACTCTGGTCCCCCTCCGAGACTCACCCGGAGCTGTGGACACTGGTCCTCAACTAGACCTCAACAGGACATGATGAATCTACTCTTCACTTAGGCCTCGTCTGGACCTTGTGACTCTTTTCCCACCTGGCATCAATGGGACATTGTTACTCTGTTCCCCATCTGGGCCTCACCTGGACATGATAACTTTGCTCCATTCTTTGGCCTCAAGTGGTCCTGATGACTCTCGTCCACCCACCTAGGCCTCAATCAGGACCTGGTGACTGTGGTCCCCATCTGGGGCTCCCCTGACCTGGTGACTCTCGTTCCTACATGAACCACACCTAGACTTGGTGACTGTGGTGTTCTTGTAGACTCACATTTCCCTGGTGACTCCGGTCCCCACTAGGGCCTCACCTGGATCTGGTGACTCTGGCCTGCAGGTTGGCCTCACCTGGACTTGGTGTGTGGGGTTGACACCTGGGCGTCACACATACCTGGTGACTCAGGTCCCCACGTGGACCTCTTGGACCTGGTGAATCTGTTCCTTACCTGTTCTCTCCCAGACCCTGGGACTCTGGTCACCGCCTGGGCCTCACCTGGACCTGGTGATTCTGGTCCCCATCTGGGCCTAACCCAGTCCTGGTGACTTTGTTCCCCACCTGGACCTGATTGCTGTGAACTCTTTCTTGGCCTCACCTGGACTGGTGACTCTGATCGTATCTGCGCGTCACCCAGACCTGGTGACTCTGGTCCTCACCTGGGCATCCTTGGTACCTGGTGCCTCTGTTCCACACCTGAGCCTCACCAGGACATGATGACTCTGGAACCTCTCTGAACCTCAGCCTGACCTGGTGAGGCTGGTCCCCATCTGGAGGTCACCTGGACCAGGTGATTCTGGTACCCCTCTAGGACTCAACCAGATCTGGTGACTGTGATTGTCAACTGGGCCTCACCTGGACCTACTGAATATGCTCCATCTGAGCCTCATTTGAACCTGGTGACTCTGGGCCCTACCTGGGCATCATCGGGATATGGTTCCACTTCTTGGCCTACAGGTTGGCCTCACCTGCACCTGGTATCTCTGGTCCCTACCTGGGCATCATCGGGACATTGTTCCTCTTCATGGCCTTCAGGTTGGCCTCAGCTGGACCTGGTGAGTGGGGTGGACACGTTGGCCTCACCCATACCTGGTGACTCAGGTTCCCACGTGGGCCTCTTGGACCTGGTGAATCTGGTCCTTACCTGGTCCTCTCCCAGAACGGGGAATCAGGTCCCCACCTGGGCCTCACATGGACCTGGTGAATTAGGTACCCCTCTAGGCCTCACCCAGTCCTGGTGACTTTGTTCCCCCCTGGACCTGATTGCTGTGAACTCCTTCTTGGCCTCACCTGGAACTGGTGACTCTGAACATCACTGGGCCCCACCAAGATCTGGTGACTCTGGTCCTCACCTGTGGATCATTATGACCTGGATACTCTGTTCCACAACTGAGCCTCACCTGGACATGTTGAGTCTTTATCCCCTCTGGGCCTCAAACTGACATGGTGACTCTGGTCCCCTTCTGGGCCTCCACCCGTCCTGGTGACTTTGTTCCCCATCTGGACCTGATTGCTGTGTACTACTTCTTTGCTTCACCTGGAACTGGTGACTCTGCTCCTACCTGGGCCTCACCCAGTTCTGTTGACTCTGGTCCTCACCTGTGGACCATTATGACCTGTATATTCTGTTCCACTCCTGAGCCTCACCTGGACATGATGACTCTGGATCCTCTCTGGGCCTCACCCTGATATGGTGACTCTGGTCTCCATCTGGATGTCACCTAGACCAGGTGAATCTGGTACCCCTCTAGGCGTCAACTAGACCTGGTGACTCTGGTCCTCAACTGGGCCTCACCGGGACCTCGAGAATATGCTCCCCACCTGCGCCTCCTCTGGACCTGGTGACTCTGGTTCTACCTGGGCATCATCAGGACATGGTTACTCTATTCCCCAATGGGACTGACCTGATCCTGGTAACTCTCGTCCTGACTTTGGCCACTTCTGTACCAGGTGACTCTGGCTCCACCTGGGCCTCACCTGTAACTGGTGACTCTGATCCTAAGCATGGCCTCACCTGACATGGTGACTGTGGTTCCCATCGGGACCTCACCTGGACCTCATATCTCTGGTCCCACCTGGCCCTCACCAGGACATGGTGTCTCTGTTACCCACCAGGGTAGCATCAGGATATGGTTACACTGTTCACTAACAGTGACCCAGCCGGACCTATTAACTCTGGTCTTCACCTGGGCCACACCTGGACATGGTGACACTCGTTCCCACATGGACATCCTGTGGACCTAGTGGCTGCAGTGTTTCTAGCTTCTCATGTACCTCGTGACTCTGGTCCCCACCAGGGCCTCACCGGGACCTGGTGAGTGTGGTTGCCACCTGCACCACACCTGGATTGGTGATTCTGGTCTGCACCTGAGACTACCCTGGATCTGGTGACTGTGGTCCCCACCTGGTCTTCACCTGGATGTGGGGACTCCGGTCCCCATCTGGGCCTCACCTGGCCCTGTTGACCATGGTCCTCAACTGGGCACAATTGGGGCCCGGTGACTGTGTTCCACAAATGGACCTCACCTGGACCAGGTGACTCTGGTCCCCCTCTGGGTCTCACCATGCCCTAATGACTGTGAGCCGCACTTTGGCCTGACTTGGACCTGCTGACCCAGGTTGCCACCTGCGCTTGACTTCGACCTGTTGACCTGGTTCATTCTTTTTTCTTTTTTCTTTTTAAATTTATTTTTTATTATTGGTGTTCTATTTACTAACATTCAGAATAACCCCCAGTGCCCGTCACCTATTCACTCCCACCCCCCGCCCTCCTCCCCTTCTACCACCCCTAGTTCGTTTCCCAGAGTTAGCAGTCTTTACGTTCTGTCTCCCTTTCTGATATTTCCCACACATTTCTTCCCCCTTCCCTTATATTCCCTTTCACTATTATTTATATTCCCCAAATGAATGAGAACATATAATGTTTGTCTTTCTCCGACTGGCTTACTTCACTCAGCATAATACCCTCCAGTTCCATCCACATTGAAGCCAATGGTGGGTATTTGTCATTTCTAATAGCTGAGTAATATTCCATTGTATACGTAAACCACATCTTCTTTATCCATTCATCTTTCGTTGGACACCGAGGCTCCTTCCACATTTTGGCTATCGTGGCCATTGCTGCTATAAACATCAGAGTGCAGGTGTCCCGGCGTTTCATTGCATTTGTCTCTTTGGGGAAAATCTCCAACAGTGCAATTGCTGGGTCGTAGGGCAGGTATATTTTTAACTGTTTGAGGAACCTCCACACAGTTTTCCAGAGTGGCTGCACCAGTTCACATTCCCACCAACAGTGTATGAGGATTCCCTTTTCTCCGCATCCTCTCCAACATTGGTTGTTTCCTGTCTTGGTAATTTTCCCCATTCTCACTGGTGTGAGGTGGTATCTCATTGTGGTTTTGATTTGTATTTCCCTGATGGCAAGTGATGCAGAGCATTTTCTCATGTGCATGTTGGCCATGTCTATGTCTTCCTCTGTGAGATTTCTGTTCATGTCTTTTGCCCATTTCATGATTGGATTGTTTGTTTCTTTGGTGTTGAGTTTGATAAGTTCTTTATAGATCTTGGAAACTAGTCCTTTATCTGATATGTCATTTGCAAATATCTTCTCCCATTCTGTAGGTTGTCTTTGTGTTTTGTTGACTGTATCCTTTGCTGTGCAAAAGCTTCTTATCTTGATGAAGTCCCAATAGTTCATTTTTGCTTTTGTTTCTTTTGCCTTCGTGGATGTATCTTGCAAGAAGTTACTATGGCCGAGTTCAAAAAGGGTGTTGCCTGTGTTCTTCTCTAGGATTTTTTTTTTTTTTTTTTAATTTTTATTTATTTATGATAGTCACAGAGAGAGAGAGAGAGAGGCAGAGACACAGGCAGAGGGAGAAGCAGGCTCCATGCACCGGGAGCCTGACGTGGGATTCGATCCCGGGTCTCCAGGATCGCGCCCTGGGCCAAAGGCAGGCGCTAAACCACTGCGCCACCCAGGGATCCCTTCTCTAGGATTTTGATGGAATCTTGTCTCACATTTAGATCTTTCATCCATTTTGAGTTTATCTTTGTGTATGGTGAAAGAGAGTGGTCTAGTTTCATTCTTCTGCATGTGGATGTCCAATTTTCCCAGCACCATTTATTGAAGAGACTGTCTTTCTTCCAATGGATAATCTTTCCTCCTTTATCGAATATTAGTTGCCCATAAAGTTCAGGGTCCACTTCTGGATTCTCTATTCTGTTTCACTGATCTATGTGTCTGTTTTTGTGACAGTAGACTCTAGTTCTTTCAAGGGCCTCAACTGTACCTGGTGATCCTGGTCCCCACCTGAGACTCACCTGGACGTGGTGACTCTTTTCACCACCGGGGACTCACCTGGACCTGCTTACTGTGTTACACACCAGGGCCTCAAGTAGACCTGTTGACCATGGTCCCCAAGCCTGCCTCACATGGACCTGTTGCCTCTGATCCCCACCGGGGCCTCACGTATACCTGGTAACTCTGGTCCTCACCTGGGCCTCATCGGGACCTAGTTACTCTGGTCCCCACCTGGGATTCACGTGGATCTGGTGACTCTGGTACCCACCTGGACTTCACCTGGATCTGGTGACTCTGGTCCCCACCTGGACCTCTCTTGGACGTGGTGACTCTCTTTCCAACATGGACCTCACATGGATCTGGTGACTCTGGTCCTCAGTTTGGCCTCACCTGGAACTGGCGTCTCTCGTCCCCACTTTGACCTAACTCAGAACTGCTGAATCTTGCCCCACCTAGCCCGCACCCAGACCTGGTGACTCTTGTCCCCAGCTATGCTTCAGTTCGACCTAATGAATCCGGTCCTCACGTGAGCCTCACATGGACCTGGGACTCAGCTGGATAGAGTGGCTCTGATTCACGTTAGGGGATCAAATGATACTGCTGACTGTGGTCTTATTCTATGCCTCACCAGGACCTAGTGATTTGTCCCCATCTGGGCCTGCATGGCCCTAGTGACTCTGGTCCTCACCCAGGCATCATTGGGAACTGGATACACTATTCCACACCTGGGCCTCACTCTGACTAGGGACCTCTGGTCACATTCTGGGCCTCAAACTAAACTGGTTACTCTGGTTCCCCCTCTGGGACTCACCCTACCTGGTGACTCTGGTCACCCAATGGGCTTAATTTGGGCCACGTAAATCTGGTCCTTAGCTTGTCCTCACTTGGATCTGGTGAGTGGTCGCCACCTGGGCCTCACCTGGACTTGGTGAATCCTGTTGCCACCTGCGCCTCACCTGGACCTTGTGACTGTGGTCCCACCAGGACCTCACCTGGATCTGGTGGCTCTGGTTCCCATATGGGGCTCTCCTGGACCTGATTCCTGTGGTCTCCATCAGGAATCACCTAGAACAAAATGACTCTGATCCATATTTGGGCCTCTCCTGGACTGTTGACTCTGGTCCTTACCTGGGCATCATTGCGACCTGAATACACTCTTATATACCTGGGCCTCACCTGGACCTGGTGACTGTGGTCTCACCTGGGCCTCACCTGGACGAGGTGACTGGTTCCCACAGGGGCCTCACCTGGACCTGCTCACTCAGGTCCTCATATGGGCATCATGGGACCTGGTTTCATTTCCACATTGGTGCCTCACCGGGAGCTAGTGATTCTCGTCCCCCTCTGGACCTCACCCTGACGTGGAGACTCTGGTCCCCACCTGGATATCACCGGAACCGGGTGACTCTGGTCCCCCTCTGGGACCCACCCGGAGCTGGGGACACTGGTCCTCAACTGGGCCTCACCTGGACCTGGTGGATCTGGTCCCCATCTGGGCCTCACCCAGTCCTGGTGAATTTGTTGCCCACCTGGACCTGATTGCTGTGGACTCCTTCTTGGGGTCACCTGGAACTGGTGACTCTGATCCTAACTGGGCCTCAACAAGATCTGCTGACTCTGGTCCTCAACTGTGTCCATTGTGACCTGGATACTCTGTTCCACACCTGAGCCTCATCTGGACATGATGACTCTGGAACCTCTCGGCCTCACCCTGACCTGGAGACTCTGGTCCCCATCTGGATGTCACCTTGAGCAGGTGATTCTGGTACTCCTCTAGTCCTCAACCAGATCTGGTGACTCTGGTCCTTAACTGGGCCTCACCTGGACCTAGTGAATATGCTCCATCTGGGCCTCATTTGGACCTGGTGACTCTGGTGCCTACATGGGCATCATTGGACATGGTTCCACTGCATGGCCTGCAGGTTGGCCTCACCTGGACCTGGTAAGTCTGGTCCCTACGTGGGCATCATCGGGACATGGTTCCACTGCATGGCCTGCACATTGGCCTCACCTGGACCTGGTGAGTGGGATTTCCACCTGGGCCTCACCCATACCTGGAGACAAAAGTCCCCACGTGGGCCTCACTTGGACCTCGTGAATCTGGTCCTTACCTGGTCTTCACCTGGAACTAGTAACTCTGGTCACCACGTGGGAATCACCTGGACCTGGTGAATCAGGTCCCCATCTGGGCCTCACCCAGTCTTGGTGACTTTGTTCCCAACCTGGACCTGATTTCTGTGGACTACTTCTTGGCCTCCCCTGGAACTGCTGACGCTGATCGTAACTGGACCTCACCAAGATCTGGTGATTCTGGTCCTCACCTGTGGACCAATACGACTGGATACTCTGTTCCACACCTGAGCCTCACCTGGACATGATGACTCTGGATCCCCTCTGGGCCTCACCCTGACTTGGTGACTCTGGTCCCCATCTGGATGTCACCTAGACCAGGTGAAATTTGTACCCCTCTAGGCCTCAACTAGACCTGGTGACTCTGGCCCTCAACTGGGCCTCAACGGGACCTAGTGAATATGCTCCCCACCTGCGCCTCATCTGGACCTGGTGACTCTGGTTCTACCTGGGCATCATCGGGACATGGTTACTCTATTCCCCACTGGGACTTACCTGATCCTGGTAACTCTGGTCCTGACTTTGGCCTCTTCTGTACCAGGTGACTCTGGCTCCACATGGGCCTCACCTGTAACTGGTGACTCTGACCCTAAACATGGCCTCACCTGACCTGGTGACTGTGGCTCCCATGGGACCTCACCTGGAACTCATGTCTCTGGTCCCACCTGGGCCTCTCCAGGACCTGGTGTCTCTGGTACCCACCTGTGTAGCATCAGGATATGGTTGCACTGTTCACTAACAGTGTCCCAGCCGGACCTATTAACTCTGGTCTTCACCTGGACATGGTGACACTGGTTCCCACCTGGGTCTCACATGGACATGGTGAGTCGGATCCCCACCTGGTCCTCACGTGTAACTGGTGATTCTCGTTCCCACGTGGACATCATGTGGACCTGATGGCTGCAGTGTTTCTACTCCTCATGTACCTCGTGACTCTGGTCCCCACCAGGGCCTCACCGGGACCCGGTGATTGTGGTTGCCACCTGCACCTCACCTGGTCGTGGGATTCTCGTCTGCACCTGAGACTACCCTGGATGTGGTGACTGTGGTACCCACCTGGGCTTCACCTGGATTTGGGGACTCCGGTCCCCTCTGGGCCTCACCTGGCCCTGTTGACCATGGCACACAACTGGGCAAAATTGGGACCCGATGACTGAGTTGCACAACTGGACCTCACCTGTACCAGGTGACTCTAATCCCCCTCTGGGTTTCTCCGTGCCCTAGTGACTGTGAACCCCACTTTGGCTTGACTTGGACCTGCTGACCCTGGTTGCCACCTGCGCCTGACCTCGAAATGTTGATTCTGGTTCTTTCAAGGGCCTCCCCTGTACCTGGTGATCCTGGTCCCCAACTGGGCCTCACCTGGACGTGGTGACCCTTGTCACCACCGGGGACTCACCTGGACCTACATACTGTGTTCCACACCTGGGCCTCAAGTAGCCCTGTTGAACATGGTCCCCAAGCCGGCCTCACATGTTCCTGTTGCCTCTGATCCCCACAGGGGCCTCACGTGTACCTGGTAACTCTGGTCCTCACCTGGGCCAATTTGGATATGGTGACTCTGGTCCCAACCTGGACTTCACCCGGATCTGGTGACTCTGGTCCCCCCTGGACCTCTCCTGGACCTGGTGACTCTCTTTCCAACATGGACCTCACCTGGATCTGGTGAGCTTGGTCCTCAGTTTGGCCTCACCTGGACCTGGTGTCTCTCGTCCCCAGTTTGACCTAACTCAGAACTGCTGAATCTTGCCCCACCTAATCCGCACCCAGACCTGGTGACTCTTGTCCCCAGCTATGCCTCAATACGACCTGATGAATCTGGTCCTCACGTGGGCCTCCCATGGACCTGGGACTCAGCTGGATAGAGTGGCTCTGGTTCCGACAAGGGCTCACCTGGTACTGCTGACTCTGGTCTTATTCTATGCCTCACCAGGACCTAGTGATTCTGTTCCCCATCTGGGCCTGCATGGCCCTAGTGACTATGGTCCTCACCCAGGCATCATTGGGACCTGGATACTCTATTCCACACCTGGGCCGCACTTTGACCAGGGACCTCTGGTCCCATTCTGGGCCTCAAACTAAACTGGTTACTCTGGTTCCCCCTCTGGGCCTCACCATTACCTGGTGACTCTGGTCACCCCTTGGGCTTCGCTTGGGCCTGGTGAATCTGGTCCATTGATGGTCCGCACCTGGATCTGGTGACTGGTCGCCACCTGGGCCTCACTTGGACCTGGTGAATCTGGTCCCCATCTGGGCCTCACCCAGTCCTGGGTACTTTGTTACCCACCTGGACCTGCTTGCTGTGGACACTCTCTTTGCCTCACCTAGATCTGGTGACTCTGATCCTATCTGCGCATCACCCATATCTGGTGACTCTGGTCCTCACCTGGGCATCATAGGTACCTGGTGACTCTGTTCCACAACTGAGCCTCACCTGGACATGATGACTGTGGATCCTCTCTGGGCCTCAACCTGACCTGGTGACTCTGGTCCCCATCTGGATGTCACCTGGACCAGGTGATTCTGGTACCCCTCTAGGCCTCAACCAGATCTGGTGACTCTGGTCCCACTTGGCCCTCACCAGGACTTGGTGTCTCTGGTACCCACCTGGTTAGCATCAGGATATGGTACTCTGTTAACTAACAGTGACCCAGCGGGAACTATTAACTCTGGTCTTCAACTGGGCCACACCTGGACATGGTTACACTTGTTTCCACCTGGGTCTCACCTGGACATGGGGAGTCGGATCGCCACCTGGTCCTCACCTGTAACTGGTGATTCTCGTTCCCACGTGGACATCATGTGGACCTGGTGGCTGCAGTGTTTCTAGCTTATCATGTACCTCGTGGCTCTGGTACCCACCAGGGCCTCACTGGGACCTGGTGAGTGTGGTTTCCACCTGCACCTCACCTGGACCTGGTGATTCTGATCTGCCCCTGAGACTACCCTGGATCTGGTTACTGTGTTCCCCACCTGGGCTTCACCTGGATTTGGGGACTCCGGTCCCCATCTGGGCCTCACCTGGCCCTGTTGACCATGGTCCTCAACTGGGCAAAATTGGGACCCGTTGACTGTGTTCCACAACTGAACCTCACCTGAACCAGTGACTCTGGTCCCCCTCTGGGTCTCACTGTGCCCTAGTGACTTTGAACCCCACTTTGGCCTGACTTGGACCTGCTGACCCTGGTTCCCACCTGCTCCTGACCTCGAAGTGTTGACTCTGGTTCTTTCAATGGCCTTCCGTGTACCTGGTGATCCTGGTCCCCACTTGGGCCTCACCTGGACGTGGTGACTCTTGTCACCCCCGGGGACTTCCTGGACCTGCTTACTGTGTTCCACACCTGGGCCTCAAGTAGCCCTGTTGAACACGGTCCCCAAGCCGGCCCCACATGTACCTGTTGCCTCTGATCCCCACCGGGGCCTCACGTGTACCTGGTAACTCTGGTCCTCACCTGTGCCAATTTGGATATGGTGACTCTGGTCCCAACCTGGACTTCACCCGGATCTGGTGACTCTGGTCCCCCCTGGACCTCTCCTGGACCTGGTGACTCTCTTTCCAACATGGACCTCACCTGGATCTGGTGAGCTTGTTCCTCAGTTTGGCCTCACCTGGACCTGGTGTCTCTCGTCCCCAGTTTGACCTAACTCAGAACTGCTGAATCTTGCCCCACCTAATCCGCACCCAGACCTGGTGACTCTTGTCCCCAGCTATGCCTCAATACGACCTGATGAATCTGGTCCTCACGTGGGCCTCCCATGGACCTGGGACTCAGCTGGATAGAGTGGCTCTGGTTCCGACAAGGGCTCACCTGGTACTGCTGACTCTGGTCTTATTCTATGCCTCACCAGGACCTAGTGATTCTGTTCCCCATCTGGGCCTGCATGGCCCTAGTGACTATGGTCCTCACCCAGGCATCATTGGGACCTGGATACTCTATTCCACACCTGGGCCGCACTTTGACCAGGGACCTCTGGTCCCATTCTGGGCCTCAAACTAAACTGGTTACTCTGGTTCCCCCTCTGGGCCTCACCATTACCTGGTGACTCTGGTCACCCCTTGGGCTTCGCTTGGGCCTGGTGAATCTGGTCCATTGATGGTCCGCACCTGGATCTGGTGACTGGTCGCCACCTGGGCCTCACTTGGACCTGGTGAATCTGGTCCCCATCTGGGCCTCACCCAGTCCTGGGTACTTTGTTACCCACCTGGACCTGCTTGCTGTGGACACTCTCTTTGCCTCACCTAGATCTGGTGACTCTGATCCTATCTGCGCATCACCCATATCTGGTGACTCTGGTCCTCACCTGGGCATCATAGGTACCTGGTGACTCTGTTCCACAACTGAGCCTCACCTGGACATGATGACTGTGGATCCTCTCTGGGCCTCAACCTGACCTGGTGACTCTGGTCCCCATCTGGATGTCACCTGGACCAGGTGATTCTGGTACCCCTCTAGGCCTCAACCAGATCTGGTGACTCTGGTCCCACTTGGCCCTCACCAGGACTTGGTGTCTCTGGTACCCACCTGGTTAGCATCAGGATATGGTACTCTGTTAACTAACAGTGACCCAGCGGGAACTATTAACTCTGGTCTTCAACTGGGCCACACCTGGACATGGTTACACTTGTTTCCACCTGGGTCTCACCTGGACATGGGGAGTCGGATCGCCACCTGGTCCTCACCTGTAACTGGTGATTCTCGTTCCCACGTGGACATCATGTGGACCTGGTGGCTGCAGTGTTTCTAGCTTATCATGTACCTCGTGGCTCTGGTACCCACCAGGGCCTCACTGGGACCTGGTGAGTGTGGTTTCCACCTGCACCTCACCTGGACCTGGTGATTCTGATCTGCCCCTGAGACTACCCTGGATCTGGTTACTGTGTTCCCCACCTGGGCTTCACCTGGATTTGGGGACTCCGGTCCCCATCTGGGCCTCACCTGGCCCTGTTGACCATGGTCCTCAACTGGGCAAAATTGGGACCCGTTGACTGTGTTCCACAACTGAACCTCACCTGAACCAGTGACTCTGGTCCCCCTCTGGGTCTCACTGTGCCCTAGTGACTTTGAACCCCACTTTGGCCTGACTTGGACCTGCTGACCCTGGTTCCCACCTGCTCCTGACCTCGAAGTGTTGACTCTGGTTCTTTCAATGGCCTTCCGTGTACCTGGTGATCCTGGTCCCCACTTGGGCCTCACCTGGACGTGGTGACTCTTGTCACCCCCGGGGACTTCCTGGACCTGCTTACTGTGTTCCACACCTGGGCCTCAAGTAGCCCTGTTGAACACGGTCCCCAAGCCGGCCCCACATGTACCTGTTGCCTCTGATCCCCACCGGGGCCTCACGTGTACCTGGTAACTCTGGTCCTCACCTGTGCCAATTTGGATATGGTGACTCTGGTCCCAACCTGGACTTCACCCGGATCTGGTGACTCTGGTCCCCCCTGGACCTCTCCTGGACCTGGTGACTCTCTTTCCAACATGGACCTCACCTGGATCTGGTGAGCTTGGTCCTCAGTTTGGCCTCACCTGGACCTGGTGTCTCTCGTCCCCAGTTTGACCTAACTAAGAACTGCTGAATCTTGCCCCACCTAATCCGCACCCAGACCTGGTGACTCTTGTCCCCAGCTATGCCTCAATACGACCTGATGAATCTGGTCCTCACGTGGGCCTCCCATGGACCTGGGACTCAGCTGGATAGAGTTGCTCTGGTTCCCACAAGGGCTCACCTGATACTGCTGACTCTGGTCTTATTCTATGCCTCACCAGGACCTAGTGATTCTGTTCCCCATCTGGGCCTGCATGGCCCTAGTGACTATGGTCCTCACCCAGGCATCATTGGGACCTGGATACTCTATTCCACACCTGGGCCGCACTTTGACCAGGGACCTCTGGTCCCATTCAGGGCCTCAAACTAAACTGGTTACTCTGGTTCCCCCTCTGGGCCTCACCATTACCTGGTGACTCTGGTCACCCCTTGGGCTTCGCTTGGGCCTGGTGAATCTGGTCCATAGATGGTCCGCACCTGGATCTGGTGACTGGTCGCCACGTGGGCCTCACCTGGACCTGGTGAATCTGGTCCCCATCTGGGCCTCACCCAGTCCTGGGTACTTTGTTACCCACCTGGACCTGCTTGCTGTGGACACTTTCTTTGCCTCACCTAGATCTGGTGACTCTTATCCTATCTGCGCATCACCCATATCTGGTGACTCTGGTCCTCACCTGGGCATCATAGGTACCTGGTGACTCTGTTCCACAACTGAGCCTCACCTGGACATGATGACTGTGGATCCCCTCTGGGCCTCAACCTGACCTGGTGACTCTGGTCCCCATCTGGATGTCACCTGGACCAGGTGATTCTGGTACTCCTCTAGGCCTCAACCAGATCTGGTGACTCTGGTCCCACTTGGCCCTCACCAGGGCCTGGTGTCTCTGGTACCCACCTGGTTAGCATCAGGATATGGTACTCTGTTAACTGACAGTGACCCAGCGGGAACTATTAACTCTGGTCTTCAACTGGGCCACACCTGGACATGGTGACACTTGTTTCCACCTGGGTCTCACCTGGACATGGGGAGTCGGATCGCCACCTGGTCCTCACCTGTAACTGGTGATTCTCGTTCCCACGTGGACATCATGTGGACCTGGTGGCTGCAGTGTTTCCAGCTTATCATGTACCTCGTGGCTCTGGTACCCACCAGGGCCTCACCGGGACCTGGTGAGTGTGGTTTCCACCTGCACCTCACCTGGACCTGGTGATTCTGATCTGCACCTGAGACTACCCCAGATCTGGTGACTGTGTTCCCCACCTGGGCTTCACCTGGATTTGGGGACTCCGGACCCCATCTGGGCCTCACCTGGCCCTGTTGACCATGGTCCTCAACTGGGCAAAATTGGGACCCGTTGACTGTGTTCCACAACTGAACCTCACCTGAACCAGTGACTCTGGTCCCCCTCTGGGTCTCACCGTGCCCTAGTGACTTTGAAACCACTTTGGCCAGACTTGGACTTGCTGACCCTGGTTCCCACCTGCTCCTGACCTCGAAGTGTTGACTCTGGTTCTTTCAATGGCCTTCCGTGTAACTGGTGATCCTGGTCCCCACTTGGGCCTCACCTGGACGTGGTGACTCTTGTCACCCCCGGGGACTTCCTGGACCTGCTTACTGTGTTTCACACCTGGGCCTCAAGTAGACCTGTTGACCATGGTCCCCAAGCCGGCCTCACATGGACCTGTTGCTTCTGATCCCCACCGGGGCCTCACGTGTACCTAGTAACTCTGGTCCTCACCTGGGCCTCATCTTGACCTATTGACTTTGGTCCCCACCTGTGCTTCACCTGGATCTGATGACTCTGGTCCCCACCTGGACTTCACCTGGATCTGGTGACTCTGGTCCCCACTTGGACCTCTCCTGGACCTGGTGACTCTCTTTGAACATGGACCTCACCTGGATCTGGTGACTCTGGTCCCCACCTGGACCTCACCTGCATCTGGTGACTCTGGCCTGCAGGTTGGCCTCACCTGGACCTGGGGAGTGGGGTTGCCACCTAGGCCTCACACATAGCTGGTGACTCAGGTCCCCATGTGGGCCTCATTTGGACCCGTTGAATCTGGTTCTTAGCTGGTCTTCTCCCAGACCCGAGAACCCTGGTCACCACCTGGGAATAATCTGGACCTGGTGAATCTGGGCCAAATCTGGGCCTCACCAAGTCCTGGTGACTTTCTTCACCACCTGGACCTGATTGCTGTGGACGGCTACTTGGCGTCACCTGGAACTGGTGACTCTGATCCTATCTGCGTGTCACCCAGATCTGGTGACTCTGGTCCTCACCTGGGCATCATTGGTACCTGGTGATTCTGTTCCACACCTGAGCCTCACCTGGACCCGATGACTCTGGAACCACTCTGGGCCTCAACCTGACCTGGTGACTCTCGTCCCCATCTGGATATCACCTCGATCAGGTGATTCTGGTACCCTTCTAAGCCGAACCAGATATGGTGAAACTGGTCCTCAACTGGGCCTCACCTGGACCAGGTGACTCTGGTCCCCCTCTGGGTCTCACTGTGCCCTAGTGACTGTGAACCCCACTTTGGCCTGACTTGGACCTGCTGACCCTGGTTGCTACCTGCGCCTGACCTCGAACTGTTGACTCTGGTTCTTTCAAGGGCCTCCCCTGGACCTGGTGATCCTGGTCCCCACCTGGGCCTCAAATGGACGTGGTGACTCTTGTCACCACCTGGGACTCACCTGGACCTGGTTACTGTGTTCCACACTTGGGCCTCAAGTATACCTGTTGACCATGGTCCCCAAGCCGGCCTCACATGGACCTGTTGCCTCTGATCCCCACCGGGGCCTCACGTGTACCTGGTAACTCTGGTCCTCACATGGGCCTCATCTGGACCTAGTGACTCTGGTCCCCACCTGGGCTTCACCTGGATCTGGTGACTCTGGTCCCCGCCTGGACCTCTCCTGGACCTGGTGACTCTCTTTCCAACATGGACCTCACCTGGATCTGGTGACACTGGTCCTCAGTTTGGCCTCACCTGGACCTGGCGTCTCTCGTCCACACTTTGACCTAACTCAGAACTGTTGAATCTTGCCCCACCTAGGCTGCACCTAGACCTGGTGACTCTTCTCCCCAGCTATGCCTCACTTCGACCTGATGAATTTGGTCCTCACCTGGGCCTCACATGGACCTGGGATTCAGCTGGATAGAGTGGCTCTGGTTCACGCAAGGGGATCAAATGGTACTGGTGACTGTGGTCTTATTCTATGCCTCACCAGGACCTAGTGATTTGTCCCCGTCTGGGCCTGCATGGCCCTAGTGACTCTGTTCCTCACACAGGCATCATTGGGACATGGATACACTATTCCACACCTGGGCGTCACTCTGACTAGGGACCTCTGGACCCATTCTGGGCCTCAAACTAAACTGGTTACTCTGGTTCCCCCTCTGGGACTCACCCTTACCTGGTGACTCTGGTCACCCCATGGGCTTCATTTGGGCCTGGTGAATCTGGTCCTTAGCTTGTCCTCACTTGAATCTGGTGACTGGTCGCCACTTGGGCCTCACCTGGACTTGGTGAATCCTGTTGCCACCTGCGGCTCACCTGGACCTTATGACTGTGGTCCCACCAGGACCTCACCTGGATCTGGTGGCTCAGGTTCCCATATGGGGCTCTCCTTGACCTGATTCCTGTGGTCTCCATCAGGCATCACCTGGAACAAAATGACTCTGATCCATATTTGGGCCTCTCCTAGACTGTTGACTCTGGTCCTTACCTGGGCATCATGCGACCTGGATACACTCATATATACCTGGGCCTCACCTCGACCTGGTGACTGTGGTCCCACCTGGGCCTCACCTGGACGAGGTGACTGGTTCCCACAGGGACCTCACCTGGACCTGCTGACTCAGGTCCTCATATGGGCATCATGGGACCTGGTTTCAGTTCCACATTGGGGCCTCACCTGGACGTAGTGATTCTCGTCCCGCTCTGGGCCTCACCCTGACGTGGCGACACTGGTCCCCACCTGGATATCACCGGAACCGGGTGACTCTGGTCCCCCTCTGAGACCCACCCGGAGCTGGGGACACTGGTCCTCAACTGGGCCTCACCTGGACCTGGTGAATCTGGTCCCCATCTGGTCCTCACCCAGTCCTGGTGACTTTGTTCCCCACCTGGACCTGATTGCTGTGGACTCTTTCTTGGCCTCACCTGGAACTGGTGACTCTGAAGCTATCTGCGTGTCACCCAGTTCTGGTGACTCTGGTCCTCACCTGGGCATCATTGGTACCTGGAGACTCTCTTCCTAACCTGAGCCTCACCTGGACATGATGACTCTGGAACCTCTCTGGGCCTCTCCCTGACCTGGTGACTCTAGTCACTACCTGGTCATCATCGGGACATGGTTCCACTGCATGGCCTGCAGGTTGGCCTCACCTGGATGTGGTAACTCTCGTCCTTACCTGGGTATCATCGGGACATTTTTCCTCTGCATGGCCTGCAGGTTGGCCTCACCTGGACCTGGGGGTGCCTTGCCACCTGGCCTAACCAATACCTGGTGACTCAGGTCCACACGTGGGCCTCATTTGGACCTGTTGAATCTGGTCCTTACCTGGTCGTCACCCGGAACTGGTAAGTCTGTTCACCACCTGGGAATAACCTGGACCTGGTGAATCTGGTCCCCATCTGGGCCTCACCGAGTCCTGGTGACTTTGTTCCCCACCTGAACCTGATTGCTGTGGACTCCTTCTTGGCCTCACCTGGAACTGGTGACTCTGATCCTAACTGACCCTCACCCAGATCTCGTGACTCTGGTCCTCACCTGTGGACCATTATGATCTGGATACTCTGTTCCACACCTGAGCCTCAGCTGGACATGATTACTCTGAATCCCCTCTGGACCTCACCCTGACATGGTGACTCTGGTCCCCATCTGGATGTCACCTAGACCAGGTGAATCTGGTACCCCTCTAGGCCTCAACTAGACCTGGTGACTCTGGTCCTCAACTGGGCCTCACCGGGACCTAGTGAATATGCTCCCCTCCTGCGCCTCATCTGGACCTGGTGACTCTGGTTCTACCTGGGCATCATCGGGACATGGTTACTCTATTCCCCACTGGGACAAAACTGATCCTAGTAACTCTGGTCCTGACTTTGGCCTCTTATGTACCAGGTGACTCTGGCTCCACATGGGCCTCACCTGTAACTGGTGACTCTGATCATAAGCATGGCCTCACCTGACCTGGTGACTGTGGTTCCCATCGGGAACTAAACTGGACCTCCTTTCTCCGGTCCCACCTGGGCCTCACCTGGACCTGGTGTCTCTGGTACCCCCCTGGGTAGCATCAGCATATGGTTACACTGTTCACTAACAGTGACCCAGCCGGTCCTGTTAACTCTGGTCTTCACCTGGACATGGTGACACTGGTTCCCACCTGGGTCTTACCTGGACATGATGACTCTGGAACCTCTCTGGGCCTCACCCTGACCTGCTGACTCTGGTCTCCATCTGGATGTCACCTGGACCATGTGATTCTGATACCCCTCTAGGCCTGCACCAGATCTGGTGACTCTGGCCCTCAACTGGACCTCACCTGGATCTAGTGAATATGCTCCATCTGGGCCTCATTTGGACCTGGTGACTCTGTTCCATACCTGGGCATCATCCGGACATGGTTCCACTGCATGGCCTACAGGTTGGCCTCACCTGGACCTGGTAACTCTGGTCCCTACCTGGGCATCATCGGGACATGGTTCCACTGCATGGCCTGCAGGTTGGCCTCACTTGTACCTGGTGAATCTGGTCCTTACCTGGTCCTCACCCAGTACTGGTAACTCTCGTCACCACCTGGGAATCACCTGGACCTGGTGAATCTGGTCCCCATCTGAGCCTCACCCAGTCTTGGTGACTTTGTTCCCCACCTGGACCTGATTGCTGTGGACACCTTCTTGGCCTCACCTGGAACTGGTGACTCTGATCCTAACTGGGCCTCACCAAGATCTGCTGACTCTGGTCGTCACTTGTGGACCATTATGACCTAGATACTCTGTTCCACACCTGAGCCTCACCTGAACTTGATGACTCTGGATCCCCTCTGGGCCTCACCCTGACATGGTGACTCTGGTCCCCATCTGGATGTCACCTAGACCAGGTGAATCTGGTACCCCTCTAGGCCTCAACTTGACCTGGTGACTCTAGTCCTCATCTGGGCCTCACTGTTACATAGTGAACATACTCCCCACTGCGCCTCATCTGGACCTGGTGACTCTGGTTTTACCAGGGCATCATCAGGACATGGTTACTCTATTCCCTCCTGGGACTGAACTGATCCTGGTAACTCAGGTCCTGACTTTGGCCTCTTCTGTACAAGGTGACTCTGGCTCCTCCTGGGCCTCACCTGTAACTGGTGACTCTGATCCTAAGCATGGCCTCACCAGACCTGGTGACTGTGGTTCCCATGGGACCTCACCTGGAACTCATGTCTCTGGTCCCACCTGGGCCTCACCAGTACCTGGTGTATCTGGTACCCACCTGGGTAGCATCAGGATACGGTTACCCTGTTCACTATCAGTGACCGAGCCGGACCTATTAACTCTGGTCTTCACCTGGGCCACACCTGGACATGATGACACTGGTTCCACCTGGGTCTCACCTGGACATGGTGAGTTGGATCCCCACATGGTCCTCACTGTAAGTGGTGATTCTCGTTCCCACATGGATATAATGTGGACCTGGTGGCTGCAGTGTTTCTAGCTTCTCATGTACCTCGTGACTCTGATCCCCAACAGGGCCTCACCGTGTATGGTGAGTGTGGTTTAACCTGCACCTCACCTGGACCTGGTGATTCTGGTCTGCACCTGAGACTACCCTGGATCTGGTGACTGTGGTCCCCACCTGGGCTTCACATGGATTTGGGGACTCCGGTCGCCATCTGGGCCTCACCTGGCCCTGTTGACCATGGTCCTCAACTGGGCAAAATTGGGACCCGGTGACTGTGTTCCACAACTGGACCTCGCCTGGAACAGGTGACTCTGGTCCCCCTCTGGGACTCACGTGCCCTAGTGACTGTGAACCCCACTTTAGCCTGACTTGGACCTGTTGACCCTGGTTGCCACCTGCCTCTGACCTTGAACTGTTGACTCTGGTTCTTTCAAGGGCCTCCACTGTACCTGGTGATTCTGGTCCCCACCTGGGCCAAACCAGGACGTGGTGACACTTGTCACCACCGGGGACTCACCTGGACCTGCTTACTGTGTTCCATAACTGGGCCTCAATTAGACCTGTTGACGATGGTTCCCAATCCGGCCTCACATGGACCTGTTGCCTCTGATCCCCCCCGGGGCTACACGTGTACCTGGTAACTCTGGTCCTAATCTGGGCCTCATCTGGACCTAGCGACTCTGGTCCCCACCTGGGCTTCACCTGGATCTGGTGACTCTGGTCCCCACCTGGACTTCACCTGGATCTGGGGACTCTGGTCCACACCTTGACCTGACCTGCATCTGGTGACTCTGGTCCTCAGTTTGGCCTCACCTGGATCTGGCATCTCTCGTCCCCACTTTGACCTAACTCAGAACTGCTGAATCTTGCCCCACCTCGGCCGCACCCAGACTTGGAGACTCTTGTCCCCAGCTATGCCTCAATTCGACCTGATGAATCTGCTCCTCACGTGGGCCTCACATGGACCTGGGACTCAGCTGGATAGAGTGGCTCTGGTTCCCACAAGGGGCTCACCTGATATAGCTGACTGTGGTCTTATTCTGTGCCTCACCTGGTCCTAGTGATTCTGTTCCCATCTGGGCCTGCATGGCCCTAGTGACTCTGGTCCTCACCCAGGAATCATTAGGACCTGGATACTCTATTCCACACCTGTACCTCACATTGACCATGGACCTCTCGTCCCATTCTGGGACTCAAACTAAACTAGTTACTGGTTCCCCTTTGGGCCTCACCCTTACCTGGTAACTCTGGTCACCCTTTGGGCTTCACTTCACCAGATGAACCACACCTGGACCTGGTGACTGTGGTGTTCTTGTATACTCACATGTACCTGGTGACTCCAGTCCCCACTAGGGCCTCACCTGGATCTGGTGACTCTGGCCCGCCGGTTGGCCTCACTTAGACCTGGTGAGTGTGGTTGCCACCTATGCCTCACACATAGCTGGTGACTCAGGTCCCCACGTGAGCCTCTTGAAACTGGTGAATCTGGTCGTTACCTGGTCCTTTCCAAGACCCTGGGACTCTATCCCCACGTGGGCCTCACCTGGACCTGGTGAATCTGGTCCGCATCTGGGTCTCACCCAGGTCTGTTGGCTTTGTTCCCCACCTGGACCTTATTGCTGTGAACTCTTTCTTGGCTCACCTGCAACTGGTGACTCTGATCCTATCTGCGCCTCACCCAGATCTGGTGACTCTGGTCCTCACCTGGGCATCATTGGTACCTGGTGACTCTCTTCCACACCTGAGCCTCACCTGGACCCGATGACTCTGGAACCACTCTGGGTCTCCCCCTGACCTGGTGACTCTCCTCCCCATCTGAATATCACCTGGATCAGGTGATTCTGTTACCATTCTAAGACTCAAGTAGATATGGTGAAACTGGTCCTCAACTGGGCCTCACCTGGACCTAGTGAATATGCTCCATCTGGGCCTTATATGGACCTGGTGACTCTGGTCCCTACCTGGGCATCATCGGGACATGGTTTCACTGCATGGCCTGCAGATTGGCCTCAACTGGACCTGGTATCTGGTCCCTACCTGAGCATTACCGGGACATGGTTCCTCTGCATGGCCTGCAGGTTGGCCTCACCTGGACCTGGTGAGTGGGGTTGCCACCTGGGCCTCCCCCATACCTCGTGACACAGGGCCCCACGTGGGCCTCCCTTTGATCTGGTGAATCTGGTCCTTACCTGGTCCTCACTCGGAACTATTAAGTTGGTCAAAACATGGGAATCATCTGGACCTGGTGAATCTGGTCCCCATTGGGCCTCACTCAGTCCTGGTGACTTTGTTCCCCACCTGGACCTGATTGCTGTGGACTCCTTTTGGGCCTCACCTGGAACGGGTGACTCTGATCCTAACTGTGCCTCACCCAGATTGGTGACTCTGGTCCTCACCTGTGGACCATTATGACCTGGATTCTCTGTTCCACACCTGAGACTCACCTGGACATGATGACGCTGGATCCCCTCTGGGCCTCAGCCTGACATGGTGACTCTGGTCCCCATCTGGATATCACCAGAATCGTGTGACTCTGTTCCCCCTCTGGGACTCACCCGGTGCTGGGACACTGGTCCTCAACTGGGCACAACTGGACCTGGTGAATCTATTCCTCACTTAGGCCTCGTCTGGACCTTGTGACTCTTTTCCCACCTGGCATCAATGGGACATGGTTACTCTGTTCCCACTGGGCCTCACGTGGACATGATAACTTTGCTCCACACTTTGGCCTCAACTGGTCCTGATGACTCTGATCCCCCCACCTAGGCCTCAAACTGTACCTGGTGACTGTGGTCCTCACCTGGGTCACACCTGGACCTGGTGACTGTGGTCCCCACCTGGGTCTCACCTAGACCTGATGGTCTCGTTCCTACATGAACCACGCCTGGACCTGGTGACTCTGGCGTTCTTGTAGACTCACTTTTACCTGGTGAATCCGGTCCCCACTAGGGACTCACGTGGATCTGGTGACTCTGGCCTGCAGGTTGGTCTCACCAGGACCTGGTGAGTGGGGTTGCCACCTGGGTCTCACCCATACATGGTGACTCAAGTCCCTACGTGGGCCTCTTGGACCTGGTGAATCTTGTCCTTACCCGGTCCTCTCCTAGACCCGGGGACTCTGGTCACCACCTGGGCCTCACCTGGACCTGGTGAATCTGGTCCCCATCTGGGCCTCACGAGTCCTGGTGACTTTGTTCCCCACCTGGACCTGATTGCTGTGCCCTTTCTTGGCCTCACACGGACTGGTGAGTCTGATCCAATCTGTGCGTCACCCAGACCAGGTGACTCTTGTCCTCACCTGGGCATCATTGGTACCTGGTGACTCTGTACCACACCTGAGCCTCACCTGGAAATGTTGACTCTGGAACCGCTCTGGGCCTCACCCTGACCTAGTGACTCTGGTCCCCATCTGGATGTCACATGGACAAGGTGATTCTGGTACCCCCTAGGCCTCAAAAAGATCTGGTGACTCTGGTCTTCAAAGGGGACTCACCTGTACCTAGTGAATATGCTCCATCTGGGCTTCATTTGGACATGGTGACTCTGGTCCATACCTGGGCATCATCGGGATATGGTTCCACTGCATGGCCTGCAGGTTGGCCTCACCTGGACCTGGTAAGTCTGGTCTCTACCTGGGCATCATCTGGATATGTTTCCACTGCATGGCATCCAGGTTGGCCTCACCTGGACCTGGTAACTATTCTACCTACCTGGGTATCATCGGGATATGGTTCCACTGCATGGCCTGCAGGTTGGCCTCACCTGGACCTGGTGAGTGTTATTGCCACCTGGGCCTCACCCATACCTGGTGACTCAGGTCCCCACGTGGGCCTCTTGGACCTGGTGAATCTGGTCCTTACCTGGTCCTTTCCCAGAACGGGGACTCTCGTCAACACCTATGCCTCACCTGGACCTGGTGAATCTGGTACCCCTCTAGGCCTCAACAAGATCTGGTGACTCTGATCCTATCTGCGCGTCACCCACACCTGGTGACTCTGTTCCTCACCTGGGCATCATTGGGACCTGGTGACTCTGTTCCACACCTGAGCCTCACCTGGACATGATGACTCTGGAACCTCTCTGAGCCTCACCCTGACCTGGTGACTCTGGTCCCCATCTGGATGTCACCTGGACCAGGTGATTCTGGTACCCTTCTATGGCCTCAACCAGATCTGATGACTCTGGTCCTTAAATGGGCCTCACTTGGAATTAGTGAATATGCACCATCTGGGCCTCTTTTGGACCTGGTTACTCTGGTCCCTACCTGGGCATCATCGGGACATGGTTCCACTGCATGGCCTGCAGGTTGGCCTCACTTGGACCTGGTAAGTCTGGTCCCTACATGGTCATCATCGGGACATGGTTCCTCTGCACGGCCTGCAGGTTGGCCTCACCTGGACCTGGTCAGTGGGGTTGCCACCTGGGCCTCACCTATGCCTGGTGACACAGGTCCCCACGTGGGCCTCACTTGCACCTGATGAATCTTGTCCCCATCTGGATGTCACCTAGACCAGGTGAATCTGTGACCCCTGTCAGCCTCAACCAGACCTGGTGACTCTGGTCCTCAACTGGGCCTCACGTGGACCTAGTGAACATGCTCCACACCTGCGCCTCATCTGAACGTGGTGACTCGGGTTCTACCTGGGCATCATCGGGACATAGTTACTCTATTCCCCAATGGGACTGACCTGATCCTAGTAACTCTGGTCCTGACTTTGGCCTCTTCTGTACCAGGTCACTCTGGCTCCACCTGGGCCTCACCTGTAACTGGTAACTCTGATCCTAAGCATGGCCTCACCTGACCTGGTGACTGTGGTTCCCATCGGGATCTTACCTGGACCTCATGTATCTGGTCCCACCTGGGCCTCACCAGAACCTGGTGTCTCCTGTACCCACCTGGGTAGCATCAGGATATGGTTACACTGTTCACTAACAGTGACCCAGCCGGACCTATTAACTCTGGTCTTCACCTGGGCCACACATGGACCTGGTGACACTGGATCCCACCTGGGTCTCAACTTGACATGGTGAGTCGGATCCCCACCTGTTCCTCACGTGTAACTGCTGATTCTCCGGCCCACATGGACATCATGTGGATCTGGTGGCTGCAGTGTTTCTAGCTTCTCATGTACCTTGTGACTCTGGTCCCCGCCAGGGCCTCACTGGGTCCTGGGGAATGTGGTTGCCACCTGCACCTCACTTGGACCTGGTGATTATGGTCTGCACCTGAGACTACCCTGGATCTGCTGACTGTGGTCCCCACCTGGGCTTCACCTGGATATGGGGACTCCAGTCCCCATCTGGGCCTCACCTGGCCCTGTTGACCATGGTCCTCAACTGGGTAAAATTGGGACCCGGTGACTGTGTTCCACAACTGGACGTCACCTAGACCATGTGACTCTGGTCCCCCTCTGGGTCTCACCGTGCCCTAGTGACTGTGAACCCCACTTTGGCCTGCCTTGGATCTGCTGACCCTGGATGCCTCCTGTGCCTGGCCTCGAACTGTTGACTCTGGTTCTTGCAATGTCCTCCCCTGGACCTGGTGATCCTGGTCCCCACCTGGGACTCACCTGGACGTGGTGACTCTTGTCACCACCTGGGAGTCACCTGGACCTGGTTACTGTGTTCCACACTTGGGCCTCAAGTAGACCTGTTGACCATGGTCCCCAAGCCGGCCTCACATGGACCTTTGCCTCTGATCCCCACCGGGGCCTCACGTGTACCTGGTAATTCTGGTCCTCACCTGGGCCTCATCTGGACCTAGTGACTCTGGTCCCCACCTGGGCTTCACCTGAATCTGGTGACTCTGATCCCCACCTGGACTCACAAGGATCTGGTGGCTGTGGTCCCCACCTGGACTTCACCGGTATCTGGTGACTCTGGTCCCCACGTGGACCTCTCCTGGACCTGGTGACTCTCTTTCCAACATGGACCTCACCTGGATCTGGTGACTCTGGTCCTCAGTTTGGCCTCACCTGGACCTGGTGTCTCTCGTCCACACTTTGACCTAACTCACAACTGCTGAATCTTGCCCCACCTAGGCCGCACCCATACCTGGTGACACTTGTCCCCAGCTATGCCTCAATTCGACCTGATGAATCTGGTCCTCACGTGGGCCTCTCATGGACCTGGGACTCAGATGGATAGAGTGGCTCTGGTTCCCACAAGGGGCTCACCTGATACTGGTGACTGTGGTCTTATTCTATGCCTCACCAGGACCTAGTGATTCTGTTCCCCATCTGGGCCTGCATGGCCCTACTGACTCTGGTCCTCACCCAGGCATCTTTGGGCCCTGGATACTCTATTCCACACCTGGGCCTCACTCTGACCACGGACCTCTGGTCGCATTCTGGGCCTCAAATTAAACTGGTTACTCTGGTCCCCCTCTGGGCCTCACCCTTACCTGGTGACTCTGGACACCCCTTGGGCTTCTTTTGGGCCTGGTGAATCTGGTCCTTAGCTTGTGCTCACTTGGATATGGTGACTTGTCGCCACCTGGGCCTCACCTGGACTTGGTGAATCCTGTTGCCACCTGCGCCTCACCTGGACCTTGTGACAGTGGTCCAACCTGGACTTCACCTGGATCTGGTTGCTCTGGTTCCCATATGGGGCACTCCTGGACCTGGTTTCTGTGGTCTCCATCAGGCCTCACCTGGAACACAATGACTCTGATGCATATTTGGGCCCCTCCTGGACCTGTTGACTCTGGTCCTTACCTGGGCATCATTGGGGCCTGGATACTCTCTTATATACCTGGTTCTCACCTTGACCTGGTGACTGTGGACCCACCTGGACCTCACCTGGACGAGGTGACTGGTTCCCACAGGGACATCACCAGGACCTCGTGACTCAGGTCCTCATATGGGCATCATGGGACCTGGTTTCTCAGTTCCACATCGGGGCCTCATGTGGACCTAGTGATTCTGGTCCCCCTCTGGGCCTGACCCTGACGTGGTGACTCTGGTCCCAACCTGGATATCACCAGAACCTGGTGACTGTGGTCCCCCTCTGGGACTCACCCGGAGATGGGGCACTGGTCCTCAACTGGGCCTCAACAGGACCTGGTGAATCTACTCCTCACTTAGGCCTCGTCTGGACCTTGTGAGTCTTTTCCCACCTGGCATCAATGGGACATGGTTACTCTGTTCCCCACCTGGGCCTCACTTCCACATGATAACTTTGCTCCTCACTTTGGCCTCAACTGGTCCTGATGACTCTGTTCCCCCACCTATGCCTCAGTCTGGACCTGGTGACTGTGGTGCCCACCTGGGTCTCACCTGTACCTGGTGATTCTCCTTCCCACATGTACCACACCTGGACCTGGTGACTGTGGTGTTCTTGTAGACTCACATTTACCTGGTGACACTGGTCCCCACTAGGGCCTCACCTGGATCTGGTGACTCTGGCCTGCCGGTTGGCCTCCCCTTGACCTGGTGAGTGGGTTGCCACCTGGGCCTCACACATAGCTGGTGACTCATTTCCCCTCGTGAGCCTCTTGGACCTGGTGAATCTGGTCCTTACCTTGTCCTGTCCCATACCCGGGGACTCTGGTCACCACCTGGGCCTCACCTGGACCTGGTGAATCTGGTCCCCATCTGGGCCTCACCCAGTCCTGGTGACTTTGTTCCCCACCTGGACCTGATTGCTGTGGACTCTTTCTTGGCCTCACCTGGAACTGGTGACTCTGATCCTATCTGCGCGTCACCCAGATCTGGTGACTCTGGGCCTCACCTGGGCATCATTGGTACCTGGATACTCTGTTCCACGCCTGAGCCTAACCTGGACATGATGACTCTGGAACCACTCTGGGCCTCTCCCTGACCTGATTCCTCTGGTCCCCATCTGGATGTCACCTGGACGAGGTGATACTGGTACCCCTCTACGCCTCAACCAGATCTGGTGACAGTGGTCCTCAACTGGGCCTCACTGGACCTAGTAAATATGCTCCATCTGGGCCTCATTTGGACCTGGTGACTCTGGTACCTACCTGGGCATCATCGGGACATGGTTCCACTGCATGGCCAGCATATTGGCCTCACCTGGACCTGGTAACTCTAGTCCCTACCTGGGCATCATCGGGACATGGTTCCTCTGCATCGCCTGCAGTTTGGCCTCACCTGGACCTGGTGAGTGGGGTTGCCACCTGGGCCTCACCCATAGGTGGTGACACAGGTCCCCACGTGGGCTTCACTTGGACCTGGTGAATCTGGTCCTTACCTGGTCCTCACCCGGAACTGGTATGTCTGGTCACCACCTGGGAATCACATGGGCCTGGTGAATCTGGTCCCAATGGGCCTCACCCTGTCCTGGTGACTTTGTTCCCTACCTGGACCTGATTGCTGTGGACTCCTTCTTTCCTCATCTTGAACTGGTGACTCTGATCCTAAGTGGGCCTCCCCCAGATCTGGTGACTCTGGTCCTCACCTGTGGACCATTGTGACCTGGATACTTTGTTCCAAACCTCAGCCTCACCTGGACATGATGACTCTGGTACACCTCTGTGCCTCACCCTGACATGGTGACTCTGGTCCCCATCTGGATGTCACCTAGACCAGGTGAATCTGGTACCACTCTAGGCCTCAACTAGACCTGGTGACTCTGGTCCTCAACTGGGCCTCACCGGGACCTAGTGAACATGCTCCCCACCTGCGCCTCATCTGGACCTGGTGACTGGTTCTACCTGGGCATCATCGGGACATGGTTACTCTATTCCCCACTGGGACTGACCTGATCCTGGTAATTCAGGTCCTGACTTTGGACTCTTCTGTACCAGGTGACTCTGGCTCAGCTAGAGCCTCACCTGTAACTGGTGACTCTGATCCTAAGCATTGCCTCACCTGACCTGGTGAATGTGGTTCCCATCGGGACCTCTTCTGGACATCATCTCTCCGGGCCCACCTGGGCCTCACCAGGACCTGGTTTCTGTGGTTCCCACCTGGGTAGCATCAGGATATGGTTACACTCTTCAATAACAGTGACCCAGCCGGACCTATTAACTCTGGTCTTCACCTGGGCCACACCTGGACATGGTGACACTGGTACCCAGTTGGGTCTGAACTAAACATGGTGAGTCGGATCCCCGCTTGGTCCTCACCTGTAACTGGTGATTCCCGTTCCCACATGGACATCATGTGGACCTGGTGGCTGCAATGTTTCTAGCTTCTCATGTACCTCGTGAATCTGGTCCCCACCAGGGCCTCGCTGGGACCTGGTGAGTGTGGTTGCCACCTGCACCTCACCTGGACCTGGTGATTCTGGCCTGCACCTGAGACTACCCTGGATCTGGTGACTGTGGTCCCCACCTGGGCTTCACCTGGATTTGGGGACTCCGGTCCCCATCTGGGCCTCACCTGGCCCTGTTGAACATGGTCCTCAACTGGGCAAAATTGGGACCCGGTGACTGTGTTCCACAACTGGACCTCACCTGGACCAGGTGACTCTGGTCCCCCTCTGGGTCTCACCGTGCCATAGTGACTGTGAACCCCACTTTGGCCTGACTTGGACCTTTTGACCCTGGTTGCCACGTGCGCCTGACCTCGTACTGTTGACTCTGGTTCTTTCAAGGGCGTCCCCTGTACATGGTGATCCTGGTGCCCACATGGGCCTCACCTGGACCTTGTGACTCTTGTCACCACCGGGATCTCACCTGGATCTGCTTACTGTGTTCAACACCTGGGCCTCAAGTAGACCTGTTGACCATGGTCCCCAAGCCGGCCTCACATGGGCCTGTTGCCTCTGATCCCCACCGGAGCCTCACGTGTACCTGGCAACTCTGGTCCTCACCTTCTCCTCATCTGGACCTAGTGACTCTGGTCCCCACCTGGGCTTCACCTGGATCTGGTGACTCTGGTCCCCACCTGGAACTGACCTGCATCTGGTGACTCTGGTCCTCAGTTTGGCCTCACCGGGACCTGGCGTCTCTCGTCCCCACTTTGACCTACCTCAGCACTGCTGAATCTTGCCCCACCTAGGCCGCACCCACACCTGGTGCCTCTTGTCCCCAGCTATGCCTCAATTCGCCCTGATGAATCTCGTCCTCACGTGGGCCTTACATGGACCTGCTACTCAGCTGGATAGAGTGGTTCTTGTTCCCACATGGGGCTCACCTGATTCTAGTGACTGTGGTTTTATTCTATGCCTCACCAGGACCTAGTAATTCTGTTCCCCATTGGGCCCGCAAGGCCCTAGTGACTCTGATTCACCCAGGCATCATTGGCACCGGGATACTCTATTCGACACCTGGGCTTCTCTCTGACCAGGGACCTATGGTCCCATTCTTGGCCTCAAACTAAACTGGTTACTCTGGTACCCCTTCTGGGCCTCACCCTAACCTGGTGACTCTGGTCACCCATTGGGCTTCATTGAGTCTGGTGAATCTGGTCCTTAGCTGGTTCTCACCTGGATCTTGTGACTAGTCTCCACCTGAGCCTCACCTGGACTTGGAGAATCCTGTTGCCATCTGCGCCTCACCTGGACCTTGTGACTGTGGTCCCACCTGGAACTCACCTGGATCTGGTGGCTCTGGTTCCCATATGGGGCTCTCCTGGACCTGGTTCCTGTGGTCTCCATCTGGCCTCACCTGGAACACAATGACTCTGAACAATATTTGGGCCTCTCCTGGACCTGTTGACTCTGGTCCTTACTTGGGCATCATTGGGAGCTGGATACTCTATTATATACCTCGGTCTCACCTGGACCTGGTGACTTTGGTCCCACCCGGGCCTCACCTGGATGAGGTGAGTGGTTCCCACAGGGACCTCACCTGGACCTGGTGACTCAGGTCCTCATATGGGCATCATAGGACCTGGTTCTCAGTTCCTCATCGGGGCCTCCCCTTGACCTAGTGATTCTCGCCCCCTCTGGGCCTCACTCTGACGTGGTGACTCTGGTCCCCACCTGGATATCACCAGAACCGGTGACTCTGGTCCCCCTCTGGGATTCACCCGGAGCTGGGGATACTCGTCCTCAACTGGGCCTCAACAGGACCTGGTGAATCTACTCCTCAATTAGGCCTCGTCTGGACCTTGTGACTCATTTCCAACCTGGCATCAATGGACCATGGTTACTCTGTTCCCCACCGGGGACTCACGTGGACATGATAACTTTGCTCCACACTTTGGCCTCAACTGTCCTGATGACTCTGGTCCCCCCACCTAGGCCTCAATCTGGACCTGCTGACTGTGGTCCTCACCTGGGTCTCACCTGAAACTGGTTATTCTCGTTCCCACATGAACCACACCTACAGTGGTGACTGTGGTGTTCTTGTAGACTCATATTTACCTGCTGACTCCAGTCCCCACTAGGGCCTCACCAAAATCTGGTGACTCTGATCTGCAGTTTGGCCTCACCTGGACCTTGTGAGTGGGGTTGCCACCTGGGCGTCACCCATACCTGGTGACTCAGGTCCCCACGTGGGCCTCTTGGACCTGGTGAATCTGGTCCTTACCTGGTCATCTCCCAGACCCTGGGACTCTGGTCACCACCTGGGACTCAACTGGACCTGGTGAATCTGGTCCCCATCTGGGCCTCGCCCAGTCCTGTTGACCCTGTTCCCCACCTGGACCTGATTGCTGTGGACTCTTTCTTGGCCTCACCTGGAACTGATGACTCTGATCCTATTTGCGCGTCACCCATACCTGGTGACTCTGGTCCTTACCTGGGCATCATTGGTACCTGGTGACTCTGTTCCACACCTGAGCTTCGTCTGGACATGATGACTTTGGAAGCTCTCTGGGCCTCACCCTGACCTGTTGACTCTGGTCTCCATCTGGATGTCACCTGCACCAGGTGATTCTGGTACCCCTCTAGGCGTCAACCAGATCTGGTGACTATGGTCCTCAACTGGGCCTCAACTGGACCTAGTGAATATGCTCCATCTGGGCCTCATTTGAACCTGGTGACTCTGGTCCCTACCTGGGCATCATCGGGACATGGTTCCACAGCATGGCCTTCAGTTTGGACTCACCTGGACCTGGTGAGTGGGGTTGCCAACTGGGTCTCACCCATACCTGGTGACACAGATCCCCACGTGGGCCTCACTTGGACCTGGTGAATCTGGTCCTTACCTGGTCCTCAACCGGAACTGGTATCTCTGGTCACCACCTGGGAATCACATGGGCCTGGTGAATCTGGTCCCCATCTGGGCCTCACCCAGTCCTCGTGACTTTGTTCCCCACCTGGACCTGATTGCTGTGGACTCCTTCTTGGCCTCACCTTGAACTTGTGACTCTGAACCTAACTGGGCCTCACCGAGATCTGGTGACTCTGGCCCTCACCTGTGGACCATTATGACCTGGATACTGTGTTCCAAACCTCAGCCTCACCTGGACATGATGACTATGGAACCCCTTTGGGCCTCAGACTGACATGGTGACTCTGGTCCCCATCTGGATGTCACCTAGACCAGGTGAATCTGGTACCACTCTAGGCCTCAACTTGACCTTGTGACTCTGGTCCTCAACTGGGCCTCACCTGGACCTAGTGAATATGCTCCATCTGGGCCTCATTTGGACATGGTGACTCTGCTCCCTCCCTGGGCATCATCGGGACATGGTTACTCTGCTCCCTCCCTGGGCATCATCGGGACATGGTTACTCTATTCCCCACTGGGACTGCCCTGATCCTGGTAACTCTGGTCCTGACTTTGGCCTCTTCTGTACCAGGTGACTCTGTCTCCACTTGGGCTTCACCTGTACCTGGTGACTCTGATCCTAAGCATGGCCTCACTTGACCTGGTTACTGTGGTTTTCATGGGACCTCAACTGGACCTCATGTCTCTGGTCCCACCTGGGCCTCACCAGGACCTGGTGTATCTGGTACCCAGCGGGGTAGCATCAGGATATGGTTACCCTGTTCACTAACAGTGACCCAGCCGGACCTATTAACTCTGGTCTTCACCTGGGCCACACCTGGACATGGTGAAACTGGTTCCCACCTGGGTCTCACCTGGACATGGTGAGTCGGATCCCCACCAGGTCCTCACGTGTAACTGGTGATTCTCGTTCCCACGTGGACATCACGTGGAACTAGTGGCTGCATTGTTTTTAGCTTCTCATGTACCTCGTGACTCTGGTCCCCACCAGGGTCTCACCGGGATCTGGTGAGTGTGGTTGCCACCTGCAACTCACCTGGACCTGGTGAATCTGGTCTGACATGAGACTATCCTGGATCTGGTGACTGTGGTCCCCACCTGGTCTTCACCTGGATTTGGGGACTCCAATCCGCATCTGGGCCTCACCTGGTCCTGTTGACCATGGTCCTCAACTGGGCAAAATTGGGACCCGGTGACTGTGTTCCACAACTGGACCTCACCTGGACCAGGTGACTCTGGTCCCCCTCTGGGTCTCACCGTGCCATAGTGACTGTGAAACCCACTTTGCCGTGACTTGTTCCTGCTGACCCTGGTTGCCACCTGCGCCTGACCTCGAACTGTTGACTCCGGTCCTTTCAAGGGCCTCCCCTCGACCTGGTGATCCTGGTCCCCACCTCGGCCTCACCTCGACGTGGTGACACTTGTAACCACCGGGAACTCACCTGGATCTGCTTACTGTGTTCCACACCTGGGCCTCAAGTAGACCTGTTGACCATGGTCCCCAAGCCGGCCTCACATGGACCTGTTGCCTCTGATCCCCACCGAGGCCTCACGTGTACCTGGTAACTCTGGTCCTCACCTGTGCCTCATCTGGACCTAGTGACTCTGGTCGCCATCTGGGCTTCACCTGTTTCTGGTGACTCTGGTCCCCACCTGGACCTCTCCTGGACCTGGTGACTCTCTTTCCAACATGGACCTCACCTGGATCTGGTGACCTTGTTCCTCAGTTTGGCCTCATCTGGACCTGGTGTCTCTCGTCCCCACTTTGACCTAACTCAGAACTGCTGAATCTTACCCCACCTAGGCCGCACCCAGACTGGTGACTCTTGTGCCCAGCTATGCCTCAATTCGACCTGATGAATCTGGTCCTCACGTGGGCCTCACATGGACCTGGGACTCAGCTGGATAGAGTGGCTCTGGTTTCTACAAGCGGCTCACCTGATACTGCTGACTGTGGTCTTATTCAATGCCTCACCAGGACCTAGTGATTCCGTGCCCCATCTGGGCCTGCAAGGCCCTAGTGACTCTGGTCCACACCCAGGCATCATTGGGACCTGGATACTCTATTCCACCTCTGGGCCTCACTTTGACCAGGGACCTTTGGTCCCATTCTGGGCCTCAAACTAAACTGGTTACTCTGGTTCCCCCTCTGGGACTCACCCTTACCTGGTGACTCTGGTCACCCCTTGGGACTCACCTGGACCTGGTGAATCTGGTCCCCATCTGGGTCTCACCCAGGTCTGGTGACTTTGTTCCCCACCTGGACCTGATTGTTGTGAACTCTTTCTTGGCCTCACCTGCAAATGGTGACTCTGATCCTATCTGCGCCTCACCCAGATCTGGTGACTCTGGTCCTCACTTGGGCATCATTGGTACCTGGTGACTCTCTTCCACACCTGAGCCTCACCTGGACCCGATGACTCTGGAACCACTCTGGGCCTCCCCCTGACCTGGTGACTCTGGTCCCCATCTGGATATCACCTGGAGCAGGTGTTTCTGGTACCCTTCTAAGACTCAAGTAGATATGGTGAAACTGGTCCTCAACTGGGCCTCGGTTGGTCCTAGTGAATATGCTCCATCTGGGGCTTATTTGGACCTGGTGACTCTGGTCCCTACCTGGGCATCATCGGGACATGGTTCCACTGCATGGCCTGCAGATTGGCCTCAACTGGACCTGGTAAATCTGGTCCCTCCCTGAGCATCACCGGGACATGGTTCCTCTGCATGGCCTGCAGGTTGGCCTCACCTGGACCTGGTGAGTGGGGTTGCCACCTGGGGCTCCCCCATACCTTGTGATTCAGGGCCCCACGTGGGCCTCCCTTTGACCTGGTGAATCTGGTCCTTACCCGGTCCTCACTCGGAACTAGTAAGTCTGGTCACTACATGGGAATCATCTGGACCTGGTGAATCTGGTCCCCATTGGGCCTCAACCAGTCCTGGTGACTTTGTTCCCCACCTGGACCTGATTTCTGTGGACTCCTTTTGGGCCTCACCTGGAACGGGAGACTCTGATCCTAACTGGGCCTCCCCCAGATCTGGTTACTCTGGTCCTCACCTGTGGACCATTATGACCTGGATACTCTGTTCCACTCCTGAGACTCACCTGGACATGATGACGCTGGATCCCCTCTGGGCCTCAGCCAACATGGTTACTCTGGTCCCCATCTGGATATTACCAAAATCGTGTGATTCTGTTCCCCCTCTGGGACTCACCCGGTGCTGGGACACTGGTCCTCAACTGGGCACAACTGGACCTGGTGAATCTACTCCTCACTTTGGTCTCGTCTGGACCTTGTGACTCTTTTCCCACCTGGCATCAATGGGACATGGTTACTCTGTTCCCACTGGGCCTCACCTGGACATGATAACTTTGCTCTACACTTTGGCCTCAACTGGTCCTGATGACTCTGATCCCCCCACCTATGCCTCAAACTGAACTTGGTGACTGTGGTCCCCACCTGGGTCACACCTGGACCTGGTGACTGTGGTACCCACCTGGGTCTCACCTGGACCTGTTGACTCTCGTTCCCACATGAACCACACCAGGACCTGGTGACCGTGGTGTTCTTGTAGACTCACATTTACCTGGTGACTCCGGTCCTCATTAGGGCCTCACCTGCAACTCGTAACTCTGGTCCCTACCTGGGCATTATCGGGACACGTTTCCTCTGCATGACCCGAATGTTGTCCTCCCCTGTACGTGGTGAGTGGGGTTGTCACCTGGGCCTCACCCATACCGGTGACACAGGTCCCCACGTGGGCCTCACTTGGACCTGGTCAATCTGGTCCTTACCTGGTCCTCACCCGGAACTGGTAACTCTGATCACCACCTGGGAATCACCTGGACCTGGTGAATCTGGTCCCCATCTGGGCCTCACCCAGTCCTGGTGACTTTGTTCCCTACCGGGACCTGATTGCTGTGGACTCCTTCTTGGCCTCACCTTGTACAGGTGCGTCTGATGCTATGTGGGCCTCGCTCAGATCTGGTGACTCTGGTCTTTACCTGTGGACCATTATGATCTGGATACTCTGTTCCACACCTGAGACTCACCTGGACATGATGACTCTGGAACCCCTCTGGGCCTCACCCTGACATGGTGACTCTGGTCCCCATCTGGATGTCACCAAGACCAGGTGAATCGGGTTCCCCTCTAGGCCTCAAGTAGACTTGGGCATTCTGGTCCTCAACTGGGCCTCACAGGGACCTAGTGAATATGCTCCCCACCTGCACCTCATCTGGACCTGGTGACTCTGATTCTACCTGGGTATCATCGGGACATGGTTACTCTATTACCCACTGGGACGGACCTGATTTTGTAACTCTGGTCCTGACTTTGGCCTCTTCTGTCCCAGGTGACTCTGGCTCCACCTGGGCCTCACCTCTAACTGGTAACTCTGATCCTAAGCATGGCCTCACCAGACCTGGTGACTGTGGTTCCCAATGGAACCTCACCTGGACCTCATGTCTCTTGTCCCTACTGACCCTCACCAGGACCTGGTGTCTCTAGTACCCACCAAGGTAGCATCAGGATATGGTTACACTGTTCACTAACAGTGACCCAGCCGGACCTATTAACTCTGGTCTTCACCTGGGCCACACCTGGACATGGTGTCACTGGTTCCCACCAGGGTCTCACCTGGACATGGTGATTCGGATCCCCACCTGGTCCTCACCAGTAACTGGTGATTCTCGTTCCCAAATGGATATCATATGGACCTGGTGGATGCAGTTTTTCTAGCTTCTCATGTACCTCGTGACTCTGGTCCCCACCAGGGCCTCAACGGGACCTGGTGAGTGTGGTTGCCACCTGCACCTCACCTGGACCTGGTGATTCTGGTCTGCACCTGAGACTACCCTGGATCTGGTGACTCTGGTCCCCACCTGGGCTTCACCTGGATTTGGGGCTCCGGTCCCCATCTGGGCCTCACATGGCCCTTTTGACCATGGTCCTCAACTGGGCAAAATTGGGACACGGTGACAGTGTTCCACAACTGGACCTCACCTCGACCAGGTCACTCTGGTCCCCCTCTGGGTGTCACCATGCCCTAGTGACTGTGAACCCCACTTTGGCCTGACTTGGACCTGCTGACCCTGGTTGCCACCTACGCCAGTCCTCGAACTGTTGACTCTGTTTCTTTCAAGGGCCTCCCCTGGACCTGGTGATCCTTGTCCCCACCTGATCCTCAACTGTACGTGGTTGCTCTTGTCACCACCGGGGTCTCACCTGGACCTGCTTACTGTGTTCCACACCTGGGCCTCAAGTAGACCTGTTGACCATGGTCCCAAAGCCGGCCTCACATGGACCTGTTGCCTCTGACCCCCACCGGGGCCTCACGTGTAACTTGTAACTCTGGTCCTCACCTGGGGCTCATCTGGACCTAGTGACTCTGGTCCCCACCTGGGCTTCACGTGGATCTGGTGACTCTGGTCCCCACCTGGACTTCACCTGGATCTGGTGACTCTGGTCCCCACCTGGAACTCTCCTGGACCTGGTGACTCTTTTCCCACATGGACCTCACCTGGATCTGGTGACTCTCATCCTCAGTTTGGCCTCACCTGGACCTGGTGTCTCTGATACCCACCTGGGTAACATCAGGATATGGTTACACTGTTCACTAACAGTGTCGCAGCCGGACCTATTAACTCTGGTCTTCACCTGGACATGGTGACACTGGTTCCCACCTGGGTCTCACCTGGACATGGTGAGTCGGATCCCCACCTGGTCCTCACATGTAACTGTTGATTCTCGTTCCCACGTGGACATTATGTGGACCTGGTGGCTGCAGTGTTTCTACTTCTCATGTACCTCGTGATTCTGGTCCCCACCAGGGCTTCACCGGGACCTGGTGAGTGTGGTTGCCAACTGCAGCACACCTGGTCCTGGGATTCTCGTCTGCACGTGAGAGTACCCTGGATCTGGTGACTGTGGTACCCACCTGGGCTTCACCTGGATTTGGGGACTCCGGTCCCCTCTGGGCCTCACCTGGCCCTGTTGACCATGGCACACAATTGGGCAAACTTGGGACCAGATGACTGTGTTCCACAACTGGACCTCACCTGTACCAGGTGACTCTATTCCCCCTCTGGGTCTCCCCGTGCCCTAGTGACTGTGAACCCCACTTTGGCCTGACTCGGACCTGCTGACCCTGGTTGCCACCTGCGCCTGACCTCGAAATGTTGATTCTGGTTCTTTCATGGGCCTCCCCTGTACCTGGTGATCCTGGTCCCCACCTGGGCCTCACCTGGACGTGGTGACTCTTGTCACCACCGGGGACTCACCTGGACCTGCATACTGTGTTCCACACCTGGGCCTCAAGTAGCCCTGTTGAACATGGTCCCCAAGCCGGCCTCACATGGACCTGTTGCCTCTGATCCCCACCGGGGCCTCACGTGTACCTGGTAACTCTGGTCCTCACCTGGGCCAATATTGGTATGGTGACTCTGGTCCCGACCTGGACTTCACCCCGATCTGGTGACTCTAGTCCCCCCTGGACCTCTCCTGTACCTGGTGACTCTCTTTCCAACATGGACCTCACCTGGATCTGGTGACCTTGTTCCTCAGTTTGGCCTCACCTGGACCTGGTGTCTCTCGTCCCCACTTTGACCTAACTCAGAACTGCTGAATCTTGCCCCACCTAGGCCGTACTCAGACCTGGTGACTCTTGTCCCCAGCTATGCCTCAACTCGACCTGATGAATCTGTTCCTCACGTCGGCCTCACTTGGACCTGGGACTCAGCTGGATAGAGTGGCTCTGATTCCCACAAGGGGCTAACCTGATACTGGTGACTGTGTTTTTATTCTATATCTCACCAGGACCTAGTGATTCTGTTCCCCATCTGGGCCTGCATGGCCCTAGTGACTCTGTTCCTCACCCAGGCATCATTGGGACCTGGATACTCTATTCCACACCTGAGCCTCACTTTGACTAGGGACCTCTGGTCCCATTCTGGGCCTCAAACAAAACTGGTTACTCTGGTTCCCCCTGTGGACCTCACCCTTACCTGGTGACTCTGGTCACCCCTTGGGCTTCACTTGGGCCTGGTGAATCTGTTCCTTAGCTGCTCCGCACCTGGATGTGGTGAGTGGTCGCCACCTGGGCCTCACCTCGACTTGGTGAATCCTGTTGCCACCTGCGCCTCCCCTGGACCTTGTGACTGTGGTCCCACTGGACCTCACCTGGATCTGGTGGCTGTGGTTCACATATGGAGCTCTCCTGGCCCTGGTTCCTGTGGTCTCCATCTGGCCTCACCTGGAACACAATGACTCTGATCCATATTTGGGACTCTCCTGGACCTGTTTACTCTGGTCCTTACCTGGGCATCATTGGGACCTCGATACTCTCTTATATACCTGGGCCTCACCTGGACCTGGTGACTCTGGTCCCATCTGGGCCTCACCAGGACCTGGTGTCTCTGGTACCCACCTGGGTAGCATCATGATATGGTTACCCTGTTCAATAACAGTGACTCAGCCGGACATATAAACTCTGGTCTTCACCTGGGCCACACCTAGACATGGTGATACTGGTTCCCACTTGGGTCTCACCTGGACATGGTGAGTTGGATCCCCACCAGGTCCTCACCTGTAACTGGTGATTCTCGTTCCCACATGGACATCATGTGGATCTGGTGGCTGAAGTGTTTCTAGGTTCTCATGTTCCTCGTGACTCTGGTCCCCACCAGGGCAACACCGGGACCTGGTCAATGTGGTTGCCAACTGCACCTCACCTGGACCTGGTGATTCTGGTCTGCACCTGAGACACCCTGGATCTGGTGATTGTGTTCCCCACCTGGGCTTAACCTGGATTTGGGGACACCGGTCCCCATCTGGGCCTCACCTAGCCCTGTTGACCATGGTCCTCAACTGGGCATAAATTGGGACCCGGTGACTGTGTTCCACAACTGGACCTCACCTGGAACAAGTGACTCTGGTCCCCCGCTGGGTCTCACCATGCCCTATTAATCGTGAAACCACTTTGGCCTGACTTGGACCTGCTGACCCTGGTTGCCAACTGCGCCTGACCTCGAACTGTGGACTCTGGATCTTTCAAGGTCCTCCCCTATACCTTGTGATCCTGATCCCCACCTGGGCCTCACCTGGACGTGGTGACACTTGTCACCACCGGGGACTCACCTGGACCTGCTTACTGTGTTCAACACCTGGGCCTCATGTAGACCTGTTGACCATGGTCCCCAAACAGGCCTCACATGGACATGTTGCCTCTGATCCCCACCGTGTCTCACGTGTACCTGGAAACTCATGTCCAAACCTGGGCCTCATCTGGACCTCATGACTCTGGTCCCCACCTGGGATTCACCTGAATCTGGTGACTCTGGTCCCCACCTGGACTTCACGTGGATCTGGTGGCTCTGGTTCCCACCTGGACTTCACCAGGATCTGGTGACTCTGTTCCCCACTTGTACCTCTCCTAGACCTGGTGACTCTCTTTCCAACATGGACCTCACCTGGATCTGGGGACTCTGGTCCACACCTGGACCTGACCTGAATCTGGTGACTCTGGTCCTCAGTTTGGCCTCACCTGGACCTGGTGTCTCTCGTCCCCACTTTGAACTAACTCAGAACTGCTGAATCATGCCCCACCTAGACCGCACCCAGACCTGGTGACTCTTGTCCCCAGCTATGCCTCAATTCGACCTGATGAATCTGGTCCTCACATGGACCTGTGACTCAGCTGGATAGAGTGGGTCTGGTTCCCACAAGGGGCTCACCTGATACTGGTGACTGTGGTCCTATTCTATGCCTCACCAGCACCTAGTGATTCTGTTCCCCATCTGGGACTGCATGGCCCTCGGCACTCTGGTCCTCGCCCAGGCATCAATGGGTCCTGGATACTCTATTCCACATCTTGGACACACACTGAACAGGGACCTCTGTTACCCTTCTGGACCTCAAACTAAACTGGTTACTCTGGTTCCCCCTCTGGGCCTCACCCTTCCCTGGTGACTCTGGTCACCCGTTTGGCTTCACTTGGGCCTGGTGAATCTGGTCCTTAGCTGGTCTCACCTGGTTCTGGTGAATGGTCTCCACCTGGGCCTCACCTGGACTCGGTGAATCCTGTTTCCACCTGCGCCTCACCTGGACCTTGTGACTGTGGTCCCACCTGGTTCTCACCTGAATCTGGGGGCTCTGGTTCCCATATGGGGCTCTCCTGTAACTGGTTCCTGTGTTCTCCATCTGGCCTAACCTGGAACACAATGACTCTGATCCATATTTGTGCCTCTCGTGCACCTGTTGACTCTGGTCCTTACCTGGGCATCATTGGGACCTGGATACTCTCATATACCTGAGCCTCACCTGGACTTGGTGACTGTGGTCCCACCTGATCCTCACCTGGACGAGATGACTGGTTCCCACAGGGACCTCACCTGGACCTGGTGACTCAGGTAATCATATGGGCATCATGGGACCTGGTTTCTCATTTCCACATCGGGGCCTCACCTGGACCGAGTGATTCTCGTCCCGCTCTGGGCCTCACCCTGACGTGGTGACTCTGGTCACCACCTGGATATCACCAGAACCAGTGACTCTGGTCCCCCTCTGGGACTCACCCGGAGCTGGGAACACTGGTCCTAAACTGGGCCTCAACAGAACCTGGTGAATCTACTCCTCACTTAGGCCTCGTCTGGACCTTGTGACTCTTTTCCCACCTGGCATCAATGGGACATGGTTACTCTGTTCCCCACCTGGGCCTCACCTGGACATGATAACTTTGCTCCGCACTTTGGCCTCAACTGGTCCTGATGACTCTGGTCCCCCCACCTAGGCCTCAAACTGGACCTGGTGACTGTGGTCCCCACCTGGGTCTCACCTGGACCTTGTGACACTCGTACCCACATGAAACACACCAGGACCTGGTGACTGTGGTGTTCTTGTAGACTCACATTTACCTGGTGACTCCGGTCCCCACTAGGTGCTCACCTGGATCTGGAGACTCTGGCCTGCAGGTTGGCCTCACCTGGACCTGGTGAGTGGGGTTGCCGCCTGGACGTCACCCATACCTGGTGACTCAGATCCCCACGTGGGCCTCTTGGACCTGGTGAATCTGCTCCTTACCTGGTCCTCTCCTGGACCCGGGGACTCTGGTCACCACCTGGGACTCACCTGGACCTGGTGAATCTGGTCCCCATCTGGGTCTCACCCAGTCCTGGTGATTTGTTCCCCACCCGGACCTTATTGCTGTGGACACTTTCTTGGCCTCACCTGGAACTGGTGACTCTGATTCTATCTGTGCATCACCCAGACCTGGTGACTCTGGTCCTTACCTGGGCATCATTGGTACCTGGTGAATCTTTTCCACTCCTGAGCCTCACCTGGACATGATGACTCTGGAAAATCTCTGGGCCTCACCCTGACCTGGTTCCTCTCGTCCCCATCTGGATGTCACCTAGACCAGGTGAATCTGGTACCCCTCTAGGACTCAACCAGATCTGGTGACTGTGATTGACAACTGGGCCTCACTTGGACCTAGTGAATATGCTCCATCTGGACCTCATTTGGACCTGGTGACTCTGGTCCCTACCTGGGCATCATCGGGATATGGTTCCACTGCATAGCCTGCAGGTTGGCCTCACCTGGACCTGGTATCTCTGGTCCCTACCTGGGCATCATCGTGACATGTTTCCTCTGCATGGCCTGCAGGTTTGCCTCACCTGGACCTGGGGAGTGGTGTTGCCACCTGGGCCTCACCCATACCTGGTGACACAGGTCCACACGTGGGCCTCAAGTGGACCTGGTGAATCTGGTCCTTACCTGGTCCTCTCCCAGAACGGGGAATCTGGTCCCCACATGGGCCTCACATGGACCTGGTGAATCAGGTACCCCTCTAGGCCTCACCCAGTCCTGGTGACTTTGTTCCTCCCTGGATCTGATTGCTGTGGACACCTTCTTGGCATCACCTGGAACTGGTGACTCTGAACATCACTGGGCCTCACCCAGATCTGGTGACTCTGGTCCTCCCCTGTGGATCATTATGACCTGGACACTCTGTTCCACAACTGAGCCTCACCTGGACATGTTGAGTCTGGATCCCCTCTGGGCCTCACCTTGACATGGTGACTCTTCCCCATCTGGATGTCACCTAGACCAGGTGAATCTGGTATCCCTCTAGGCCTCAAATAGCACTGGGGATTCGGGTCCTCAAGTGCGCCTCACCGAGACCTAGTGGATATGCTCCCCACCTGCTCCTCATCTGGACCTGGTGACTCTGGTTCTACCTGCGCATCATCGGGACATGGTTACTCTATTCCCCACTGGGACTGACCTGATCCTGGTAACTCTGGCCTGACTTTGGCTTCTTCTGTACCGGGTGACTCTGGCTCCACCTGGGCCTCACCAGTAACTGGTGACTCTGATCCTAAGCATGGCCTCACCAGACCTGGTGACTGTGGTTCCCATCAGGACCTCACCTGGACCTCATATCTCAGGTCCCACCTGGGCCTCACCAGGACCTGGTGTCTCTGGTACCCACCAGGGTAGCATCAGGATATGGTTACACTGTTCACTAACTGTGACCCAGCCGGACCTATTAACTCTGGTCTTCACCTGGGCCACACCTGGACATGGTGACACTCGTTCCCACCTGGGTCTCACCTGGACATGGTGAGTCGGATCCCCACCTGGTCCTCACCTGTGACTGGTGATTCTCGTTCCCACATGGACATCCTGTGGACCTAGTGGCTGTAGTGTTTCTAGCTTCTCATGTACCTCGTGACTCTGGTCCGCACCAGGGCCTCACTGGGACCTGGTGAGTGTGTTTGGCACCTGCACCTCACCTGGACTTGGTGATTCTGGTCTGCACCTGAGACTACCCTGGATCTGGTGACTGTGGTCCCCACCGGGTCTTTACCTGGATTTGGGGACTCCGGTCCCCATCTGGGCCTCACCTGGCCCTGTTGACCATGGTCCTCAACTGGGCACAATTGGGGCCCGGTGACTGTGTTCCACAAATGGACCTCACCTGGGCCAGCTGACTGTGGTCCCCCTCTGGGTCTCACCGTGCCCTAATGACTGTGAACCGCACTTTGGCCTGACTTGAACCTGCTGACCCTGGTTGCCACCTGCGCTTGAATTCGACCTGTTGACTCTGGTTCTTTCTTTTTTCTTTTTTTTTTAATTTATTTTTTATTATTGGTGTTCTATTTACTATCATACAGAATAACCCCCAGTGCCCGTCACCCATTCACTCCCACCCCCCCTCCTCCCCTTCTACCACCCCTAGTTCATTTCCCAAAGTTAGCAGTCTTTACGTTCTGTCTCCCTTTCTGATATTTCCCACACATTTCTTCCCCCTTCCCTTATATTCCCTTTCACTATTATTTATATTCCCCAAATGAATGAGAACATATAATGTTTGTCTTTTTCCGACTGGCTTACTTCACTCAGCATAATACCCTCCAGTTCCATCCACGTTGAAGCAAATGGTGGATATTTGTCATTTCTAATAGCTGAGTAATATTCCATTGTATACATAAACCACATCTTCTTTATCCATTCATCTTTCGTTGGACACCGAGGCTCCTTCCACAGTTTGGCTATCGTGGCCATTGCTGCTATTAACATCGGGGTGCAGGTGTCCCGGCGTTTCATTGCATTTGTCTCTTTGGGGAAAATCCCCAACAGTGCAATTGCTGGGTCGTAGGGCAGGTATATTTTTAACTGTTTGAGGAACCTCCACACAGTTTTCCAGAGTGGCTGCACCAGTTCACATTCCCACCAACAGTGTATGAGTATTCCCTTTTCTCCGCATCCTCTCCAACATTGGTTGTTTCCTGTCTTGTTAATTTTCCCCATTCTCACTGGTGTGAGGTGGTATCTCATTGTGGTTTTGATTTGTATTTCCCTGATGGCAAGTGATGCAGAGCATTTTCTCATGTGCATGTTGACCATGTCTATGTCTTCCTCTGTGAGATTTCTGTTCATGTTTTTTGCCCATTTCATGATTGGATTGTTTGTTTCTTTGGTGTTGAGTATGATAAGTTTTTATAGATCTTGGAAACTAGTCCTTTATCTGATATGTCATTTGCAAATATCTTCTCCCATTCTGTAGGTTGTCTTTGAGTTTTGTTGACTGTATCCTTTGCTGTGCAAAAGCTTCTTATCATGATGAAGTCCCAATAGTTCATTTTTGCTTTTGTTTCTTTTGCCTTCGTGGATGTATCTTGCAAGAAGTTACTATGGCCGAGTTCAAAAAGGGTGTTGCCTGTGTTCTTCTCTAAGATTTTGATGGAATCTTGTCTCACATTTAGATCTTTCATCCATTTTGAGTTTATCTTTGTGTATGGTGAAAGAGAGTGGTCTAGTTTCATTCTTCTGCATGTGGATGTCCAATTTTCCCAGCACCATTTATTGAAGAGACTGTCTTTCTTCCAATGGATAGTCTTTCCTCCTTTATCGAATATTAGATGCCCATAAAGTTCACAGGGGTCCCCTGTACATGGTGATCCTGGTGCCCACATGGGCCTCACCTGGACCTTGTACCTTTGTCACCACCGGGATCTCACCTGATCTGCTTACTGTGTTCAACACCTGGGCCTCACAGAGACCTGTTGACCATGGTCCCCAGCGGCCTCACATGGGCCTGTTGCCTCTGATCCCCACCCGGAGCCTCACGTGTACCTGGCAACTCGGGTCCTCACCTTCTCCTCATCTGGACCTATGTGACTCTGGTCCCACCTGGGCTTCACCTTGTCTGGTGACTCTGGTCCCCACCTGGAACTGACCTGCATCTGGTGACTCTGGTCCTCAGTTTGGCCTCACCGGGACCTGGCGTCTCTCGTCCCCCCTTTGACCTACCCTCACACTGCTGAATCTTGCCCCACCTAGGCCGCACCCACACCTGGTGCCTCTTGTCCCCAGCTATGCCTCAATTCGCCCTGATGATCTCGTCCTCCGTGGGCCTCACATGGACCTGGGACTCTGCTGGATAGAGTGGCTCTGGTTCGCACAAGGGGCTCACCTGAAACTGGTGACTGTGGTCTTATACTATGCCTCACCAGCACCTAGTGATTCTGTTCCCCATCTGGGCCTGCATGGCCTTAGTGACTCTGGTCCTCACCCAGGCGTCATTGGGTCTTGGATACTCTATACCACATCTGGGACTCACACTGAACAGGGAACTCTGTTCCCATTCTGGGCCTCAAACTAAACTGGTTACTCTGGTTCCCCCTCTGGACCTCACCCTTACCTGGTGACACTGGTCACCCTTTGGGCTTCATTGGGCCTGGTGAATCTGGTGCTTAGCTTGTCCTCATTTGGATCTGGGGACTAGTCGCTACCTAGGCCTCACCTGGACTCGGTGAATCCTGTTTCCACCTGCACCTCACCTGGACCTTATGACTGTGGTCCCACCTGGTTCTCACCTGGATCTGTGGCTCTGATTCCCATATGGGGCTCTCCTGTAACTGGTTCCTGTGTTCTCCATCTGGCCTCACCTGGAACACAATGACTCTGATCCATATTTGGGCCTCTCCTGGACTGTTGACTCTGGTCCTTACCTGGGCATCATTGGGACCTGGATACTCTCTTATATACCTGGGCCTCACCTGGACCTGGTGACTGTGGTCCCACCTGATCCTCACCTGGATGAGATGACTGGTTCCCACAGGGACCTCACCTGGACATGGTGACTCAGGTCATCATATGGGCATCATGGGACCTGGTTTCTCAGTTCCACATCGGGCCTCACCTGGACCTAGTGATTCTCGTCCCGCTCTGGGCCTCACCCTGACGTGGTGACTCTGGTCACCCCGTGGATATCACCAGAACCAGTGACTCTGGTCCCACTCTGGGACTCACCCGGAGCTGGGAACACTGGTCCTAAACTGGGCCTCAACAGGACCTGGTGAATCTTCTCCTCACTTAGGCCTCGTCTGGACCTTGTGACTCTTTTCCCACGTGGCATCAATGGGACATGGTTACTCTGTTCCCCACCTGGGCCTCACCTGGACATGATAACTTTGCTCCGCACTTTGGCCTCAACTGTTCCTGATGGCTCTGGTCCCCCCACCTAGGCCTCAATCTGGACCTGGTGACTGTGGTCCCCACCTGGGTCTCACCTGGACCTTGTGACTCTCGTACCCACATGAACCACACCTGGACCTGGTGACTGTGGTGTTCTTGTAGACTCACATTTACCTGGTGACTCCGGTCCCCACTAGGGCCTCTCATGGATCTGGAGACTCTGGCCTGCAGGTTGGACACACCTGGACCTGGTGAGTGGGGTTGCCACCTAGGCCTCACCCATACCTGGTGAGTCAGATCCCCACATGGGCCTCTTGGACCTGGTGAACCTGGTCCTTACCTGGTCCTCTCCTGGACCCGGGGACTCTGGTCACCACCTGGGACTCACCTGGATCTGGTGAATCTGGTCCCCATCTGGGTCTCTCCCAGTCCTGGTGATTTGTTCCCCACCTGGACTTGATTGCTGTGGACACTTTCTTGGTCTCACCTGGAACTGGTGACTCTGATTCTATCTGTGCATCACCCAGACCTGGTGACTCTGGTCCTCACCTGGGCATCGTTGGTACCTGGTGACTCTTTTCCACACGTGAGCCTCACCGGGACATGATGACTCTTGAAAATCTCTGGGCCTCACCCTGACCTGGTGACTCTGGTCCCCATCTGGATGTTACCTGGACCAGGTGATTCTGGTACCCCTCTAGGCCTCAACCAGATCTGGAAACTCTGGTCCTCAACTAGGCCTCACCTGGACCTAGTGAATATGCTCCATCTGGACCTCATTTGGACCTGGTGACTCTGGTCCCTACCTGGGCATCATCGGGACATGGTTCCACTGCATGGCCTGCAGGTTGGCCTGACATGGATCTGGTAACTTTGGTCCCAACCAGGGCATCATCGTGACATGTTTCCTCTGCATGGCCTGCAGGTTTCCCTCACCGGGACCTGGGGAGTGGTGTTGCCACCTGGGCCTCACCCATACCTGGTGACACAGGTCCCCACGTGGGCCTCACGTGGACCTGTTGAATCTTGTCCTTACCTGGTCCTCACCCATAACTGGTAAGTTTGGTCACCACCTAGAAGTCACCTGGACCTGGTGAATCTTGTGCCCATCTGGGCCTCACCCAATCCTGGTTACTTTGTTCCCCACCTGGACCTGATTGCTGTGGACACCTTCTTGGCCTCACCTGGAACTGGTGACTCTGATCCTACGTGGGCCTCTCCCAGATCTGGTGACTCTGGTCCTCACCTGTGTACCATTATGACCTGGATACTCTGTTCCACACCTGAGCCTCACCCTGACATGGTGACTCTGGTCCCCATCTGGATGTCACCTAGACCAGGTGAATCTGGTACCCCTCTAGGCCTCAACTAGTCCTGGTGACACTGGTCCTCAACTCGGCCTCACCGGGACCTAGTGAATATGCTCCCCACCTGCGCCTCATCTGGACCTGGTGACTCTGGTCCTACCTGGGCATCATCGAGACATGGTTACTCTATTCCCCACTGGGACTGACCTGATCCTGTTAAGTCTAGTCCTGACTTTGGCCTCTCTGTACCAGGTGACTCTGGCTCCACCTGGGCCTCACCTGTAACTGGTGACTCTGATCCTAAGCATGGCCTCACCTGACCTGGTAACTGTGGTTCCCATCGGGACCTCACCTGGACCTCATGTCTCTGGTCCCACCTGGGCCTCACCAGGACCTGGTGACTCTGGTACCCACCAGGGTAGCATCAGGATATGGTTACACTGTTCACTAACAGTGACTCACCCCAACCTATTAATTCTGGTCTTCACTTGGGCCACACCTGGACATGGTGACACTGGTTCCCACATGGGTCTCACCTGGACATGGTGAGTCGGAACCCCAACTGGTCCTCACCTGTAACTGGTGATTCTCATTCCCACATGGACATCATGTGGACCTGCTGGCTGCAGTGTTTCCAGCTTCTCATGTACGTCGTGACTCTGGTCCCCACCAGGGCCTCACCGGGACCTGGTGAGTGTGTTCGACACCTGCACCTCACCAGGACCTGGGGATTCTGGTCTGCACGTGAGACTACCCTGGATCTGGTGACTGTGGTCCCATATTGGGCTTCACCTGGATTTGGGGACCCTGGTCCCCATCTGGGCCTCACCTGGCACTGTTGACAATGGTCCTCAATTGGGCAAAATTGGGACCCGGTGACTGTGTTCCACAAATGGACCTCACCTGGACCAGGTGACTCTGGTACCCTTCTGGGTCTCACCGTGCCCTAGTGACTGTGAACCCCACTTTGGCCTGACTTGGACCTGCTGATCTTTGTTGCCACCTGCGCCTGACCTCGAACTGTTGACTCTGGTTCTTTCAAGGCAGTACCCTGGACCTGGTGATCCTGGTCCCCACCTGGGCCTCACCTGGACGTGGTGACTCTTGTCACCACCGGGGACTCACCTGACCTGCTTACTCTGTTCCACACCTGGGCCTCAAGTAGACCTGTTGACCATGGTCCCCAAGCCGGCCTCACATAGACATGTTGCCTCTGATCCCCACCGGGGCCTCACTTGTACCTGGTAAGTCTGGTCCTCACTTGGGCCTCATCTGGACCTAGTGACTCTGGTCCCCACCTGGACTACACCTGGATCTGGTGACTCTGTTCCCCACCAGGACCTATCCTGCACCTGGTGACTCCTTTCCAACATGGACCTCACCTGGATCTGGTGACTCTGGTCCTCAGTTTGGCCCTCACCTGGACCCGGTGTCTCTCGTCCCTACTTTGACCTAACTCAGAACTGCTGAATCTTTTCCCACCTAGACCGCATCCAGACCCTGATGACTCTTGTCCCCAGCTATGCCTCAATTCGACCTGATGAATCTGGTTTTCACGTGGGCCTCACATGGACCTGGGACTCAGCTGGATAGAGTGGGCTCTGGTACCCACAAGGGGCTCACCGGATACTGCTGACTGTGGTCTTATTCTATGCCTCACTAGCACCTAGTGATCTGTTTCCCCATCTCGGCCTGCATGTCCCTAGTGACTCTGGTCCTCACCCCCAGGCATCATTGGGACCTGGATACTCTATTCCACCTGGGCCCACTTTGACCAGGGACCTTTGGTCCCTTCTGGCCTCAAACTAAACTGGTTCCTCTGGTTCCCCCTCTGGGACTCACCCTTACCTGGTGACTCTGGTCACCCTTGGGACTCACCTGGACCTGTGAATCTGGTCCCCATCTGGTCTCACCCAGGTCTGGTGACTTGTTCCCCACCTGGACCTGATTGTTGTGAACTCTTTCTTGGCCTCACCTGCAAATGGTGACTCTGATCCTATCTGCGCCTCACCCAGATCTGGTGACTCTGGTCCTCACTTGGCATCATTGGTACCTGGTGACTCTCTTCCACACCTGAGCCTCACCTGACCCGATGACTCTGGAACCACTCTGGGCCTCCCCCTGACCTGGTGACTCTGGTCCCCATCTGGATATCACCTGGAGCAGGTGTTTCGGTACCCTTCTAAGACTCAAGTAGATATGGTGAAACTGGTCCTCAACTGGGCCTCGGTTGTCCTAGTGAATATGCTCCATCTGGGGCTTATTTGGACCTGGTGACTCTGGTCCCTACCTGGGCATCATCGGGACATGGTTCCACTGCATGGCCTGCAGATTGGCCTCAACTGACCGTTAAATCTGGTCCCTCCCTGAGCATCACCGGGACATGGTTCCTCTGCATGGCTGCAGGTTGGCCTCACCTGGACCTGGTGAGTGGGGTTGCCACCTGGGGCTCCCCCATACCTTGTGATTCAGGGCCCCACGTGGGCCTCCCTTTGACCTGGTGAATCTGGTCCTTACCCGGTCCTCACTCGGAACTAGTAGTCTGGTCACTACTGGGAATCATCTGGACCTGGTGAATCTGGTCCCCATTGGGCCTCAACCAGTCCTGGTGACTTTGTTCCCCACCTGGACCTGATTTCTGTGGACTCCTTTTGGGCCTCACCTGGAACGGGAGACTCTGATCCTAACTGGGCCTCCCCCAGATCTGGTTACTCTGGTCCTCACCTGGGACCATTATGACCTGGATACTCTGTTCCACTCCGAGACTCACCTGGACTATGACGCTGGATCCCCTCTGGGCCTCAGCCAACATGGTTACTCTGGTCCCCATCTGGATATTACCAAAATCGTGTATTCTGTTCCCCCTCTGGGACTCACCCGGTGCTGGGCACTGGTCCTCAACTGGGCACAACTGGACCTGGTGAATCTACTCCTCACTTTGGTCTCGTCTGGACCTTGTGACTCTTTTCCCACCTGGCATCAATGGGACATGGTTACTCTTTTCCCACTGGGCCTCACCTGGACATGATAACTTTGCTCTACACTTTGGCCTCAACTGGTCCGATGACTCTGATCCCCCCACCTATGCTCAAACTGAACTTGGTGACTGTGGTCCCCACCTGGGTCACACCTGGACCTGGTGACTGTGGTACCCACCTGGGTCTCACCTGACCTGTTGACTCTCGTTCCCACATGAACCACACCAGGACCTGTGACCGTGGTGTTCTTGTAGACTCACATTTACCTGGTGCCTCCGGTCCTCATTAGGGCCTCACCGCAACTCGTAACCTGGTCCCTACCTGGCATTAGCGGGACACGTTTCCTCTGCAGGACCCGAATGTTGTCCTCCCCTGTACGTGGTGAGGGGGTTGTCACCTGGGCCTCACCCATACCGGTGACACAGGTCCCCACGTGGCCTCACTTGACCTGGTCAATCTGGTCCTTACCTGGTCCTCACCCGGAACTGGTAACTCTGATCACCACCTGGGAATCACCTGGACCTGGTGAATCTGGTCCCCATCTGGGCCTCACCCAGTCCTGGTGACTTTGTTCCCTACCGGGACCTGATTGCTGTGGACTCCTTCTTGGCCTCACCTTGTACAGGTGCGTCTGATGCTATGTGGGCCTCGCTCAGATCTGGTGACTCTGGTCTTTACCTGTGGACCATTATGATCTGGATACTCTGTTCCACACCTGAGACTCACCTGGACATGATGACTCTGGAACCCCTCTGGGCCTCACCTGACATGGGGACTCTGGTCCCCATCTGGATGTCACCAAGACCAGGTGAATCGGGTTCCCCTCTAGGCCTCAAGTGACTTGGGCATTCTGGTCCTCAACTGGGCCTCACAGGGACCTAGTGAATATCTCCCCACCTCACCTCATCTGGACCTGGTGACTCTGATTCTACCTGGGTATCATCGGGACATGGTTACTCTATTACCCACTGGGACGGACCTGATTTTGTAACTCTGGTCCTGACTTTGGCCTCTTCTGTCCCAGGTGACTCTGGCTCCACCTGGGCCTCACCTCTAACTGGTACTCTGATCCTACATGGCCTCACCAGACCTGGTGACTGTGGTTCCCATGTGAACCTCACCTGGACCTCATGTCTCTGTCCCTACTGACCCTCACCAGGACCTGGTGTCTCTAGTACCCACCAAGTAGCATCAGGATATGGTTCAACTGTTCACAACAGTGACCCACCGGACCTATTAACTCTGGTCTTCACCTGGGCCACACCTGGACATGGTGTCACTGGTTCCCACCAGGGTCATCACCTGGACATGGTGATTCGGATCCCCACCTGGTCCTCACCAGTAACTGGTGATTCTCGTTCCCAAATGATATCATATGGACCTGGTGGATGCAGTTTTTCTAGCTTCTCATGTACCTCGTGACTCTGGTCCCCACCAGGGCCTCAACGGGACCTGGTGAGTGTGGTTGCCACCTGCACCTCACCTGGACCTGGTGATTCTGGTCTGCACCTGAGACTACCCTGGATCTGGTGACTCTGGTCCCCACCTGGGCTTCACCTGGATTTGGGGCTCCGGTCCCCATCTGGGCCTCACATGGCCCTTTGACCATGGTCCTCAACTGGGCAATTGGGACACGGTGACAGTGTTCCACACTGGACTCACCTCGACCAGGTCCTCTTGGTCCCCTCTGGGTGTCACCATGCCCTAGTGACTGTGAACCCCACTTTGGCCTGACTTGGACCTGCTGACCCTGGTTGCCACCTACGCCAGTCCTCGAACTGTTGACTCTGTTTCTTTCAAGGGCCTCCCCTGGACCTGGTGATCCTTGTCCCCACCTGTCCTCACTGTACGTGGTTGCTCTTGTCACCACGGGGTCTCACCTGGACCTGCTTACTGTGTTCCACACCTGGGCCTCAAGTAGACCGGTTGACCATGGTCCCAAAGCCGCCTCACTGGACCTGTTGCCTCTGACCCCCACCGGGGCCTCACGTGTAACTTGTAACTCTGGTCCTCACCTGGGGCTCATCTGGACCTAGTGACTCTGGTCCCACCTGGGCTTCACGTGGATCTGGTGACTCTGGTCCCCACCTGGACTTCACCTGGATCTGGTGACTCTGGTCCCCACCTGGAACTCTCCTGGACCTGGTGACTCTTTTCCCACATGGACCTCACCTGGATCTGGTGACTCTCATCCTCAGTTTGGCCTCACCTGGACCTGGTGTCTCTGATACCCACCTGGGTAACATCAGGATATGGTTCACTGTTCACTAACAGTGTCGCAGCCGCACCTATTAACTCGGGTCTTCACCTGGACATGGTGACACTGGTTCCCACCTGGGTCTCACCTGGACATGGTGGTCGATCCCCACCTGGTCCTCACATGTACTGTGATTCTCGTTCCCACGTGGACATTATGTGGACCTGGTGGCTGCAGTGTTTCTACTTCTCAGTACCTCTGATTCTGGTCCCCACCAGGGCTTCACCGGGACCTGGTGGTTGGTTGCCAACTGCAGCACACCTGGTCCTGGGATTCTCGTCGGCACTGAGAGTACCCTGGATCTGTGGACTGTGGTACCCACCTGGGCTTCACCTGGATTTGGGGACTCCGGTCCCCTCTGGGCCTCACCTGGCCCTGTTGACCATGGCACACAATTGGGCAAACTTGGGACCAGATGACTGTGTTCCACAACTGGACCTCACCTGTACCAGGTGACTCTATTCCCCCTCTGGGTCTCCCCGTGCCCTAGTGACTGTGAACCCCACTTTGGCCTGACTCGGACCTGCTGACCCTGGTTGCCACCTGCGCCTGACCTCGAAATGTTGATTCTGGTTCTTTCATGGGCCTCCCCTGTACCTGGTGATCCTGGTCCCCACCTGGGCCTCACCTGACGTGGTGACTCTTGTCACCACCGGGGACTCACCTGGACCTGCATACTGTGTTCCACACCTGGGCCTCAAGTAGCCCTGTTGAACATGGTCCCAAGCCGGCCTCACATGGACCTGTTGCCTCTGATCCCCACCGGGCCTCACGTGTACCTGGTAACTCTGGTCCTCACCTGGGCCAATATTGGTATGGTGACTCTGGTCCCGACCTGGACTTCACCCCGATCTGGTGACTCTAGTCCCCCCTGGACCTCTCTGTGTACCTGGTGACTCTCTTTCCAACATGGACCTCACCTGGATCTGGTGACCTTGTTCCTCAGTTTGGCCTCACCTGGACCTGGTGTTCTCTCGTCCCCACTTTGACCTAACTCAGAACTGCTGAATCTTGCCCCACCTAGGCCGTACTCAGACCTGGTGACTCTTGTCCCCAGCTAGCCTCACCTCGACCTGATGAATCTGTTCCTCACGTCGGCCTCACTTGGACCTGGGACTCAGCTGGATAGTGGCTCTGATTCCCACAAGGGGCTAACCTGATACTGGTGACTGTGTTTTATTCTATATCTCACCAGGACCTAGTGTTTCTGTTCCCCATCTGGGCCTGCATGGCCCTAGTGACTCTGTTCCTCACCCAGGCATCATTGGGACCTGGATACTCTATTCCACACCTGAGCCTCACTTTGACTAGGGCCCTCTGGTCCCATTCTGGGCCTCAAACAAACTGGTTACTCTGGTTCCCCCTGTGGACCTCACCCTTACCTGGTGCCTCTGGTCACCCTTGGGCTTCACTTGGGCCTGGTGAATCTGTTCCTAGCTGCTCCGCACCTGGATGTGGTGAGTGGTCGCCACCTGGGCCTCACCTCGACTTGGTGAATCCTGTTGCCACCTGCGCCTCCCCTGGACCTTGTGACTGTGGTCCCACTGGACCTCACCTGGATCTGGTGGCTGTGGTTCACATATGGAGCTCTCCTGGCCCTGGTTCCTGTGGTCTCCATCTGGCCTCACCTGAACACAATGACTCTGATCCATATTTGGACTCTCCTGGACCTGTTTACTCTGGTCCTTACCTGGGCATCATTGGGACCTCGATACTCTCTTATATACCTGGCCTCACCGGGACCTGGTGACTCTGGTCCCTCTGGGCCTCACCAGGACCTGGTGTCTCTGGTACCACCTCGGTAGCATCATGATATGGTTACCCTGTTCAATAACAGTGACTCAGCCGGACATATAAACTCTGGCTTCACCTGGGCCACACCTAGACATGGTGATACTGGTTCCCACTTGGGTCTCACCTGGACATGGTGAGTTGGATCCCCCCCAGGTCCTCCCTGTAACTGTGATTCTCGTTCCCACATGGACATCATGTGGATCTGGTGGCTGAAGTGTTTCTAGGTTCTCATGTTCCTCGTGACTCTGGTCCCCACCAGGCAACACCGGACCTGGTCATGTGGTTGCCAACTGCACCTCACCTGGACCTGGTGATTCTGGTCTGCACCTGAGACACCCTGGATCTGGTGATTGTGTTCCCCACCTGGGCTTAACCTGGATTTGGGGACACCGGTCCCCATCTGGGCCTCACCACTAGCCCTGTTGACCATGGTCCTCAACTGGGCATAAATTGGGACCCGGTCTGTGTTCCACAACTGGACCTCACCTGGAACAGTGACTCTGGTCCCCCGCTGGGTCTCACCATGCCCTATTAATCGTGAAACCACTTTGGCCTGACTTGGACCTGCTGACCCTGGTTGCCAACTGCGCCTGACCTCGAACTGTGGACTCTGGATCTTTCAAGGTCCTCCCCTATACCTTGTGATCCTGATCCCCACCTGGGCCTCACCTGGACGTGGTGACACTTGTCACCACCGGGACTCACCTGGACCTGCTTACTGTGTTCAACACCTGGGCCTCAGTTAGACCTGTTGACCATGGTCCCCAACCAGGCCTCACATGGACATGTTGCCTCTGATCCCCACCGTGTCTCACGTGTCTGGAAACTCATGTCCAACCTGGGCCTCATCTGGACCTCATGACTCTGGTCCCCACCTGGGATTCACCTGAATCTGGTGACTCTGGTCCCCACCTGGACTTCACGTGGATCTGTGGCTCTGGTTCCCACCTGGACTTCACCAGGATCTGGTGACTCTGTTCCCCACTTGTACCTCTCCTAGACCTGGTGACCTCTTTCCAACATGGACCTCACCTGGATCTGGGGACTCTGGTCCACACCTGGACCTGACCTGAATCTGGTGACTCTGGTCCTCGTTTGGCCTCACCTGGACCTGGTGTCTCTCGTCCCCACTTTGAACTAACTCAGAACTGCTGAATCATGCCCCACCTAGACCCACCCAGACCTGGTGACTCTTGTCCCCAGCTATGCCTCAATTCGACCTGATGAATCTGGTCCTCACATGGACCTGTACTCAGCTGGATAGAGTGGGTCTGGTTCCCACAAGGCTCACCTGATCTGGTGACTGTGGTCCTATTCTATGCCTCACCAGCACCTAGTGATTCTGTTCCCCATCTGGGACTGCATGGCCCTCGGCACTCTGTCCTCGCCCAGGCATCAATGGGTCCTGGATACTCTATTCCACATCTTGGACACACACTGAACAGGGACCTCTGTTACCCTTCTGGACCTCAAACTAAACTGTTCTCTGTTTCCCCTCTGGGCCTCACCCTTCCCTGGTGACTCTGGTCACCCGTTTGGCTTCACTTGGGCCTGGTGAATCTGGTCCTAGCTGGTCTCACCTGGTTCTGGTGAATGGTCTCACCTGGGCCTCACCTGGACTCGGTGAATCCTGTTTCCACCTGCGCCTCACCTGGACCTGTGACTGTGGTCCCACCTGGTTCTCACCTGAATCTGGGGGCTCTGGTTCCCATATGGGGCTCCCTGTAACTGGTTCCTGTGTTCTCCATCTGGCCTAACCTGGAACACAATGACTCTGATCCATATTTGTGCCTCTCGTGCACCTGTTGACTCTGGTCCTTACCTGGGCATCATTGGGACCTGGATACTCTCATATACCTGAGCCTCACCTGGACTTGGTGACTGTGTCCCACCTGATCCTCACCTGGACGATGACTGGTTCCACAGGGACCTCACCTGGACCTGGTGACTCAGGTAATCATATGGGCATCATGGGACCTGGTTTCTCATTTCACATCGGGGCCTCACCTGGACCGAGTGATTCTCGTCCCGCTCTGGGCCTCACCCTGACGTGGTGACTCTGGTCACCACCTGATATCACCAGAACCAGTGACTCTGGTCCCCCTCTGGGACTCACCCGGAGCTGGGACAACTGGTCCAAACTGGGCCTCAACAGAACCTGGTGAATCTACTCCTCACTTAGGCCTCGTCTGGACCTTGTGACTCTTTTCCCACCTGGCATCATGGGACATGGTTACTCTGTTCCCCACCTGGGCCTCACCTGGACATGATAACTTTGCTCCGCACTTTGGCCTCAACTGGTCCTGATGACTCTGGTCCCCCACCTAGGCCTCAAACTGGACCTGGTGACTGTGGTCCCCACCTGGGTCTCACCTGACCTTGTGACACTCGTACCCACATGAAACACACCAGACCTGGTGACTGTGGTGTTCTTGTAGACTCACATTTACCTGGTGACTCCGGTCCCCACTATGCTCACCTGGATCTGGAGACTCTGGCCTGCGGTTGGCCTCACCTGGCCCTGGTGAGTGGGGTTGCCGCCTGGACGTCACCCATACCTGGTGACTCAGATCCCCACGTGGGCCTCTTGGACCTGGTGAATCTCTCCTTACCTGGTCCTCTCCTGGACGGCGGACTCTGGTCACCACCTGGGACTCACCTGGACCTGGTGAATCTGGTCCCCATCTGGGTCTCACCCAGTCCTGGTGATTTGTTCCCCACCCGACCTTATTGCTGTGGACACTTTCTTGGCCTCACCTGGAACTGGTGACTCTGATTCTATCTGTGCATCACCCAGACCTGGTGACTCTGGTCCTTACCTGGGCATCATTGGTACCTGGTGAATCTTTTCCACTCCTGAGCCTCACCTGCATGATGACTCTGGAAAATCTCTGGGCCTCACCCTGACCTGGTTCCTCTCGTCCCCATCTGGATGTCACCTAGACCAGTGTTCCCTGACGTGGTGACTTGGTCCCACCTGGATATCACCGGAACCTGGTGACTCTGGTCCCCTCTGGGACTCACCCGGAGATGGGGACACTGGTCCTACTGGGCCTCAATAGGACCTGGTGAATCTACTCCTCACTTAGGCCTCGTCTGGACCTTGTGACTCTTTTCCCACCTGGCATCAATGGGACATGGTACTCTGTTCCCCACCTGGGCCTCACCTGGACATGAAACTTTGCTCCATTCTTTGGCCTCAACTGGTCCTGATGACTCTGTTCCCCCACCTATGCCTCAGTCTGGACCTGGTGACTGTGGTGCCCACCTGGGTCTCACCTGTACCTGGTGATTCTCCTTCCCACATGTACCACACCTGGACTGGTGACTGTGGTGTTCTTGTAGACTCACATTTACTGGTGACACTGGTCCCCACTAGGGCCTCACCTGGATCTGGTTACTCTGGCCTGCCGGTTGGCCACCTTGACCTGGTGAGTGGGTTGCCACCTGGGCCTCACACATAGCTGGTGACTCATTTCCCTCGTGAGCCTCTTGGACCTGGTGAATCTGGTCCTTACCTTGTCTGTCCATACCCGGGGACTCTGGTCACCACCTGGGCCTCACCTGGACCTGGTGAATCTGGTCCCCATCTGGGCCTCACCCAGTCCTGGTGACTTGTTCCCCACCTGGACTGATTGCTGTGGACTCTTTCTTGGCCTCACCTGGAACTGGTGACTCTGATCCTATCTGCGCGTCACCATAATTCTGGTGGACTCTGCAGGCCTCACCTGGGCATCCTTGGTTACCGGATACTCTGTTCCACGCATTGCTGAGCCTAAACCTGGACCATGATGACTCTGGAACCACTCTGGGGCCTCTCCCTGACTGATTCCTCTGGTCCCCATCTGGATGTCACCTGGACGAGGTGATACTGGTACCCCTCTAAGCCTCAACCAGATCTGGTGACAGTGGTCCTCAACTGGGCCTCACTGGACCTAGTAAATATGCTCCATCTGGGCCCTCATTTTGGACCTGGTGACTCTGGTACCTACCTGGGCATCATCGGGACATGGTTCCACTGCATGGCCAGCATATGGCCTCACCCTGGACCTGGTAACTCTAGTCCCTACCTGGGCATCATCGGGACATGGTTCCTCTGCATCGCCTGCAGTTGGCCTCACCTGGACCTGGTGAGTGGGGTTTGCCACCTGGGCCTCACCCATAGGTGGTGACACAGGTCCCCACGTGGGCTTTCACTTGGACCTGGTGAATCTGGTCCTTACCTGGTCCTCACCCGGAACTGGTATGTCTGGTCACCACCTGGGAATTACATGGGCCTGGTGAATCTGGTCCCAATCTGGGCCTCACCCTGTCCCTGGTGACTTTGTTCCCTACCCTGGACCTGATTGCTGTGGACTCCTTCTTTCCTCACCTGGAACTGGTGACTCTGATCCTAAGTGGGCCTCCCCCAGATCTGGTGAATCTGGTCCTCCCTGTGGACCATTGTGAACCTGGATACTTTGTTCCAAACCCTCAGCCTCACCTGGACATGATGACTCTGGTACCCCTCTGGGCCTCACCCTGACATGGTGACTCTGGTCCCCATCTGGATGTCACCTAGACCAGGTGATCATGGTACCACTCTAGGCCTCAACTAGACCCTGGTGACTCTGGTCCTCAACTGGGCCTCACCGGGACCTTAGTGAACATACTCCACCTACCTGCGCCTCATCTGGACCTGGTGACTCTGGTTCTACCTGGGCATCATCGGGGACATGGTTACTCTTCTTCCCCACTGGGACTGACCTGATCCTGGTAATCAGTCCTGACTTTGGACTCTTCTGTACCAGGTGACTCTGGCTCAGCTAGAGCCTCACCTGTAACTGGTGACTCTGATCCTAAGCATTGCCTCACCTGACCTGGTGAATATGGTTCCCATCGGGACCTCTTCTGGACATCATCACTCTGGGCCCACCTGGGCCTCACCAGGACCTGGTTTCTGTGGTTCCCACCCTGGGTAGCATCAGGATATGGTTACACTGTTCACTAACAGGGACCCAGCCGGGCCTATTACCTCTGGTCTTCACCTGGGCCACACCTGGACATGGTGACACTGGTACCCAGTTGGTCTGAACTAACATGGTGAGGTCGGATCCCCGCTGGTCCTCACCTGTAACTGGTGATCCCGTTTCCACATGGACATCATGTGGACCTGGTGGCTGCAATTGTTTCTAGCTTCTCATGGACCTCGTGACTCTGGTCCCCACCAGGGCCTCACGGGGACCTGGTGAGTGTGGTTGCCACTGCACCTCACCTGGACCTGGTGATTCTGGCCTGCACCTGAGACTACCCTGGATCTGGTGACTGTGGTCCCACCTGGGCGTTCACCGGGATTTGGGGACTCCGGTCCCATCTGGGCCTCACCTGGCCCTGTTGAAATGGTCCTCAAACTGGGCAAAATTGGGACCCCGGTGACTGTGTTCCACAACTGGACCTCACCTGGACCAGGTGACTCTGGTCCCCACTCTGGGTCTCACCGTGCCTAGTGACTGTGAACCCCACTTTGGCCTGACTTGGACCTGTTGACCCTGGTTGCCACGTGCGCCGACCTCGTACTGTTGACTCTGATTCTTCAAGGGCGTCCCCTGTACATGGTGATCCTGGTGCCCACATGGGCCTCACCTGGACCTTGTGACTCTTGTCACCACCGGGATCTCACCTGGATCTGCTTACTGTGTTTCCACACCTGGGCCTCCAGTAGACCTGTTGACCATGTCCCCCAAGCCGGCCTCACATGGACCTGTTGCCTCTGATCCCCCACCGGAGCTCACGTTGTACCTGGCAACTCTGGTCCTCACCTTCTCCTCATCTGGACCTAGTGACTCTGGTCCCCACCTGGGGCTTCACCTGGATCTGGTGACTCTGGTCCCCACTGGAACTGACCTGCATCTGGTGACTCTGGTCCTCAGTTTGGCCTCACCGGGACCTGGCGTCTCTCGTCCCCACTTTGACCTACCTCAGCACTGCTGAATCTTGCCCCACCTAGGCCGCATCCACACCTGGTGCTCTTGTCCCCAGCTATGCCTCAATTCGCCCTGAGAATCTCGTCCTCACGTGGGCCTTAGATGGACCTGCTACTCAGCTGATAGAGTGGTTCTTGTTCCCCACATGGGGCTCACCTGATTCTAGTGACTGTGGTTTATTCTAATGTCTCACCAGGACCTAGGAATTCTGTTCCCCATTGGGCCCGCACGGCCCTAGTGACTCTGAGTTAACCCAGGCATCATGGCACCGGGATACTCTATTCGACACCTGGCTTCTCTCTGACCAGGGACCTATGGTCCCATTCTTGGCCTCAAACTAACTGGTTACTCTGGTACCCTTCTGGGCCTCACCCTAACCTGGTGACTCTGGTCACCCATGGGCTTCATTGGCCTGGTGAATCTGGTCCGTAGCTGGTTCTCACCTGGATCTGTGACTAGTCTCCACCTGAGCCTCACCTGGACTTGGAGAATCCGTTGCCATCTGCGCCTCACCTGGACCTTGTGACTGTGTCCCACCTGGAACTCACCTGGATCTGGTGGCTCTGGTTCCCATAGGGGGCTCTCCTGGACCTGGTTTCCTGTGGTCTCCATCTGGGCCTCACCTGGAACACAATGACTCTGAACAATATTTGGGCCTCTCCTGGACCTGTTGACTCTGGTCCTTACTTGGGCATCATTGGGAAGCTGGATACTCTATTTATATACCTCGGTCTCACCTGGACCTGGTGACTTTGGTCCCACCCGGGCCTCACCTGGATGAGGTGAGTGGTTCCCACAGGGCCCTCACCTGGACCTGGTGTGACTCAGGTCCTCATATGGGCATCATGGGACCTGGTTCTCAGTTCCTCATCGGGGCCTCCCTTGACCTAGTGATTCTCGTCCCCTCTGGGCCTCACTCTGACGTGGTGACTCTGGTCCCCACCTGGATATCACCCAGAAACCGGTGACCTCTGGTCCCCCTCTGGGACTCACCCGGACAATGGGACACTGGCCTCAACTGGGCCTCAATAGGACCTGGTGAATCTACTCCTCACTTAGGCCTCGTTTGGACCTTGTGACTTTTTCCCCACCAGGCATCAATGGGACATTGTTACTCTGTTCCCCACCTGGGTTCACCTGGACATGGTAACTTTGCTCCACTCTTTGTCCTCAACTGGTCCTGATGACTCTGGTCCCCCCACCAAGGCCTCAATCTGGACCTGGTGACTGTGGTCCCCACCTGGGTCTCACCTGGACCTGGTGACTCTCGTTCCCACATGAACACACCTGGACTTAGTGACTGTGGTGTTCTTGTAGACCTCACATTTACCTGGTGACTCTAGTCCCCACTAGGGCCTCACCTGGATCTGGTGATTCTTGGCATGCAGGTTGTCCTCACCTGGACATGGTGAGTGGGGTTGCCACCTTGGGCCTCACCCATACCTGGGACTCAGGTCCGCACTTGGGCCTTTGGACCTGGTGAATCTGGTAATCTGGTCACCACCTGGGAATCCCCTGGACCCTGGAGAATCTGTCGCCATCTAGGCCTAACCCAGTCCTGGTGACTTTGTTCCCCACCGGGACCTGATTGCTGTGGACTCCTTTTAGACCCTCACCCTGGAACTGGTGACTCTGATCCTAACTGGGCCTCACCCAGATCTGCTGACTCTGGTCCTCACCTGGCATCATTGGTACCTGGTGCCTCTGTTCCACACCTGAGCCTCACCAGGACATGATGACTCTGGAACCTCTCTGGGCCTCACCCTGACATGGTGACTCTGGTCCCCATCTGGATGTCACCTAGACCAGGTGAATCTGGTACCCCTCTAGGCCTCAACTAAACCTGGTGACTCTGGTCCTCAACTGGGCCTCACCGGGACCTCATGAATATGCTCCCCACCTGCGCCTCCTCTGGACCTGGTGACTCTGGTTCTACCTGGGCATCATCGGGACATGGTTACTCTATTCCCCACTGGGACTGACCTGATTTTGGTAACTCTCGTCCTGACTTTGGCCTCTTCTGTACCAGATAACTCTGGCCCCACCTGGGCCTCACCTGTAACTGGTTGACTCTGATCCTAAGCATGGCCTCACCTGACCTGGTGACTGTGGTTCCCATCGGGACCTCAACTGGACCTCATGTCTCTGGTCCCACCTGGGCCTCACCAGGACCTGGTGTCTCTGGTACCCACCTGGGTCGCATCAGGATATGGTTACAGTGTTCACTAACAGTGACCATCCCCAACCTATTAATTCTGGTCTTCACTTGGGCCACACCTGGACATGGTGACACTGGTTCCCACATGGGTCTCACCTGGACATGGTGAGTCGGAACCCCAACTGGTCCTCACCTGTAACTGGTGATTCTCATTCCCACATGGACATCATGTGGACCTGCTTGGCTGCAGTGTTTCCAGCTTCTCATGTACGTCGTGACTCTGGTCCCCACCAGGGCCTCACCGGGACCTGGTGAGTGGTTGTTCGACACCTGCACCTCACCAGGACCTGGGGATTCTGGTCTGCACGTGAGACTACCCTGGATCTGGTGACTGTGGTCCCATATTGGGCTTCACCTGGATTGGGGACCCTGGTCCCCCATCTGGGCCTCACCTGGCAACTGTTGACAATGGTCCTCAATTGGGCAAAATTGGGACCCGGTGACTGTGTTCCACAAATGGACCTCACCTGGACCAGGTGACTCTGGTACCCTTCTGGGTCTCACCGTGCCCTAGTGACTGTGAACCCCACTTTGGCCTGACTTGGACCTGCTGATCTTTGTTGCCACCTGCTGCCTGACCTCGAACTGTTGACTCTGGTTCTTTCAAGGCAGTACCCTGGACCTGGTGATCCTGGTCCCCACCTGGGCCTCACCTGGACGTGGTGACTCTTGTCACCACCGGGGACTCACCTGGACCTGCTTACTCTGTTCCACACCTGGGCCTCAAGTAGACCTGTTGACCATGGTCCCCAAGCCGGCCTCACATAGACATGTTGCCTCTGATCCCCACCGGGGCCTCACTTGTACCTGGTAAGTCTGGTCCTCACTTGGGCCTCATCTGGACCTAGTGACTCTGGTCCCCCACCTGGACTACACCTGGATTGGTGACTCTGTTCCCCACCAGGACCTATCCTGCACCTGGTGACTCCTTTCCAACATGGACCTCACCTGGATCTGGTGACTCTGGTCCTCAGTTTGGCCTCACCTGGACCCGGTGTCTCTCGTCCCTACTTTGACCTAACTCAGAACTGCTGAATCTTTTCCCACCTAGACCGCATCCAGACCTGATGACTCTTGTCCCCAGCTATGCCTCAATTCGACCTGATGAATCTGGTTTTCACGTGGGCCTCACATGGACCTGGGACTCAGCTGGATAGAGTGGCTCTGGTACCCACAAGGGGCTCACCGGATACTGCTGACTGTGGTCTTATTCTATGCCTCACTAGCACCTAGTGATTCTGTTCCCCATCTCGGCCTGCATGTCCCTAGTGACTCTGGTCCTCACCCAGGCATCATTGGGACCTGGATACTCTATTCCACACCTGGGCCTCACTTTGACCAGGCACCTCTGATCCCACTCTGGGCCTCAAACTAAACTGGTTAATCTGGTTACCACTCTGGGTCTCACCCTTACCTGGTGACTCTGGTCACTGCTTGGGCTTCACTTGGGCCTGGTGAATCTGGTCCTTAGCTGGTCCGCACCTGGATCTCGTGACTGCTCGCCACCTGGGCCTCACCGGGACTTAGTGAATCCTGTTGCCACCTGTGCCTCACCTGGTCCTTGTGACTGTATTCCCACCTGGACCTCACCTGTATCTGGTGTCTCTGGTTCCCATATGGGGCTCTCCTGGAACTGGTTCCTGTGGTCTCCATCTGGCCTCACCAGGAAAAAGATGACTCTGATCCATATTTAGGCCTTCCTGGACCTGTTGACTCTGGTCCATACCTGGGCATCATTGCGACATGGATACTCTCTTATATACCTGGGCCTCACGTGGACCTGGTGACTGTGGTCCTACCTGGGCCTCACCTGGACGAGGTGACTGGTTCCCACAGGGACCTCACCTGGACCTGGTGACTAAAGTCCTCATATGGGCATCATGGGACCTGGTTTCTCAGTTCCACATCGGGACCTCACCTGGACCTAGTGATTCTCGTCCCCTTCTGGGCCTCACCCTGACGTGGTGACTCTGGTCCCCACCTGGATATCACCAGAACCGAGTTGCTCTGGTCCCCCTCTGGGACTCACCCGGAGCGGGGGACACTGGTCCTCAACTAGGCCTCAGCAGGACCTGGTGAATCTACTCCTCACTTAGGCTTCGACTGGACCTGTGACTCTTTTCCCACCTGGCATCAATGGGACATGGTTACTCTGTTCTCCACCTGGGGCTCACCTGGACATGATAACTTTGCTCCGCACTTTGGCCTCAAATGCTGCTGATGACTCTGGACCCACCACCTAGGCCTCAATCTGGACCTGGTGACTGTGGTCCCCACCTGGGTCTCACCTGGACCTGGTGACTCTCGTTCCCACATGAATCACACCTGGACCTGGTGACTGTGGTGTTCTTGTAGACTCAATTTTACCTGGTGACTCTGGTCCTCACTAGGGCCTCTCATGGATTTGGTGACTCTGGTCAGCTGGTTGGCCTGACCTGGACATGTTGAGTGGGGTTGCCACCTGGGCCTCACCCATACCTGGTGACTCAGGTCCCCACGTGGGCCTCTTGGACCTGGTGAATCTGGTCCTTACCTGGTCCTCTCCCAGACCCGGGGACTCTGGTCACCACCTGGGCCTCACCTGGACCTGTTGAATCTGGTCCCCACCTGGGCCACACGCAGTCCTGGTGACTTTGTTCCCCACCTGGACCTGATTCCTTTGAACTTTTTCTTGGCCTCCCCTGGAACTGGTGACTCTGATCCTATCTGGGCGTCAACCGGACCTGGTGACTCTGGTCCTCACCTGGGCATCCTTGGTACCTGGTGACTCTGTTCCACACCTGACCCTCTCCTGAACATGATGACTCTTGAACCTCTCTGGGCCTCACCCTGACCTGGTGACTCTGTTCCCCATCTGGATGTCACCTGGACCAGGTGATTCTGGTATCCCTCTAGGGCTCAACCAGATCTGGTGATTCTGGTCCTCAACTAGGCATCACCTGGACCTAGTGAATATGCTCCATCTGGGCCTCATTTGGACCTGGTGACTCTGGTCCCTCTCTGGGCATCATCGTGACATGGTTCCACAGCATGGCCTGCAGTTTGGCCTCACCTGAAACTGGTAACCCTGGACCCTACCTGGGCATCATCGGACACGGTTCCTCTGCATAACCTTCAGGTTGGACTCACCTTGACCTGGTGAGTGGGGTTGCCACCTGGGCCTCACCCATACCTGGTGACACAGGTCCCCACTTGGGCCTCATTTGGACCTAGTGAATCTGGTCCTTACCTGGTCTTCACCCGGAACTAGTAACTCTGGTCACCACCAGCGAATCACCTGGACCTGGTAAATCTGGTCCCCATTGGGCTTCTCCCAGTCCTGGTGACTTTGTTCCCCACCTGGTCCTGATTGCTGTGGACTCCTTCTTGGCCTCACCTGGAACTGGTGACTCTGATCCTAACTGGGCCTCACCCAGATCTGGTGACTCTGGTCCACACCTGTGGACCATTATGACCTGGATACTCTGTTCCATAACTGAGACTCACCTGGACATGATGACTCCGGATCCCCTCTGGGCCTCACCCTGACATGGTAACTCTGGTACCCATCTGGATGTCACGTAGACCAGGTGAATCTGGTACCCCTCTAGGCCTCAACTAGACCTGGTGACACTGGTCCTCAAGTGGGACTCACCAGGACCTAGTGAATATGCTCCCCACCTGAGCCTCATCTGGACCTAGTGACTCTGATTCTACCTGGGCATCATCGGGACATGGTTACTCTATTCCCCACTGGGACTGACCTGATCCTTTTAAATCTGGTCCTGACTTGGCCACTTCTGTACCAGGTGACTCTGGCTCCACCTGGGCCTCACCTGTAACTGGTGACTCTGATCCTAAGCATGGCCTCACCTGACCTGGTAACTGTGGTTCCCATCGGGACCTCCCCTGGACCTCATGTCTCTGGTCCCACCTGGGCCTCACCAGGACCTGGTGTTTCTGGTACCCACCAGGGTAGCATCAGGATATGATTACACTGTTCACTAACAGTGACCCTGCCGGACCTATTAACTCTGGTCTTTACCTGGGCCACACCTGGACATGTTGACACTGGTTCCCACCTGGGTCTCACCTGGACATGGTGAGTCGGATCCCCACCTGGTCCTCACCTGTAACTGGTGATTCTCGTTCCCAAATGGACATAATGTGGACCTGGTGGCTGCAGTGTTGCTAGCTTCTCATGTACCTCGTCACTCTGGTCCCCACCAGGGCCTCACCGTGACCTGGTGAGTGTGGTTGCCACCTGCACCTCACCTGGACCTGGTGATTCTGGTCTGCACCTGAGACTACCCTGCATCTGGTGTTTGTGGTCCCCACCTGGTCTTCACCTGGATTTGGGGACTCCGGTCCCCATCTGGGCCTCACCTGGCCCTGTTGACCATGGTCCTCAACTGGGCAAAATTGGGACCCGGTGACTGTGTTCCACAAGTGGACCTCACCTGGGCCAGGTGACTCTGGTACCCTCTGGGTGTCACCATGCCCTAGTGACTGTGAACCCCACTTTGGCCTGACTTGGACCTGCTGACCCCGGTTGCCACCTGCGCCTGACCTCGAACTGTTGACTCTGGTTCTTTCAAGGCCCTACCCTGGACCTGGTGATCCTGGTCCCCAACTGGGCCTCCCCTGGACGTGGTGACTCTTGTCACCACCGGGGACTCACCTGGACCTGCTTACTCTGTTCCACACCTGGGCCTCAAGTAGACCTGTTGACCATGGTCCCCAAGCCGGCCTCACATGGACCTGTTGCCTCTGATCCTCACCAGGGCCTCACGTGTACCTGGTAACTCTGGTCCACACCTGGACCTCTCTTGGACCTGGTGACTCTCTTTCCAACATGGACCTCACATGGATCTGGTGACTCTGGTCCTCAGTTTGGCCTCACCTGGACCTGGTGTCTCTCGTCCCCTTTTTGACCTAACTCAGAACTGCTGAATTTTGCCCCACCTACGCCGCACCCAGACCTGGTGACTCTTGTCCCCAGCTATGCCTCAACTCGACCTGATGAAGCTGGTCTTCACGTGGGCCTCACATGGACCTGGGACTCAGCTGGATAGAGTGGCTCTCGTCCTACAAGGGGCTCACCTGATACTGCTGACTGTGGTCTTATTCTATGCCACACAGGACCTAGTACTTCTGTTCCCCAACTGGGCCTGCATGGCTCTAGTGCCTCTGGTCCTCACCCAGGCATCATTGGGTGATGGACCGAAAGATCCTCACCCTGGATACTCTATTTCACACCTGTGCCTCACTTTGAACAGGGACTTCTGGTCCCATTCTGGGCCTCAAACTAAACTGGTTACTCTGGTTCTCCTCTGGGCCTCACTTTTACCTGGTGACTCTGGTCACCCCTTGGGCTTCACTAGGGCCTGGTGATTCTGGTCCTTAGCTGGTCTGCACCTGGATCTGGTGACTGGTCACCACGTGGGCCTCACCTGGACTTGGTGAATCCTGTTGCCACCTGCGCCTCACCTGGACCTTGTGACTGTGGTCCCACCTACAACTCACCTGGACCTGGTGATTCTGGTCTGCACCTGAGACTACCCTGGATCTGGTGACTGTGGTCCCCACCTGGGCTTCACCTGGATTTGGGGACTCCGGTCCCCATCTGGGCCTCACCTGGCCCTGTTGATCATGGTCCTCAACTGGGCAAAATTGGGACCCGGTCACTGTGTTTCACAACTGGACCTCACCTGGACCAAGTGACTCTGGTCCCCCTCTGGATCTCACCATGCCCTAGTGACTGTGAACCCCACTTTGGACTGATTTGGACCTGCTCACCCTGGTTGCCACCTGTGCCTGACCTCGAACTGTTGACTCTGGTACTTTCAAGGGCCTCCCCTGGACATGGTGATCCTGGTGCCCACATGGGCCTCACCGGAACCTGGTGACTCTTGTCACCACAGGGCACTCACCTGGACCTGGTTACTGTGTTCCACACCTGGGCCTCAAGAGACCTGTTGGCCATGGTCCCCGCCTGCCTCACATGGACCTGTTGCCTCTGATCACCACCGGGGCCTCACGTGTACCTGATAACACTGGTCCTCACCTGGGTCTCATCTGGACCTAGTGACTCTGGTCCCCACCTGGCATCACCTGGGTCTGGTGACTCTGGTACCCACCTGGACTTCACCTGGATCTGGTGACTCTGGTCCCCACCTGGACCTCTCCTGGACCTGGTGACTCTCTTTCCCACATGGACCTCACCTGGATCTGGTGACTCTGGTCCTCAGTTTGGCCTCACCTGGACCTGGCGCCTCTCGTCCCCACTTTTTTTTTTTTTTTCTCGTCCCCACTTTGACCTAACTCAGAACTGCTGAATCTTGCCCCACCTAGGCTGCACCCAGACCTGGTGACTCTTGTCCCCAGCTATGCCTCAATTCGACCTGATGAATCTGGTCCTCAAGTGAGTCTCACATGGACCTGGGACTCAGCTGGATAGAGTGGCTCTGGTTCCGGTAAGGGGCTCAAATGATACTGCTGACTGTGGTCTTATTCTATGCCTCAACAGGACCTAGTGATTCTGTTCCCCATCTGGGCCTACATGGCCCTAGTGACTCTGATCCTCACCCAGGCATCACTGGGACCTGGATACTCTATTCCATACCTGGGCCGCACTCTGACCAGGGACGTCTGGTCCCATTCTGGGCCACAAACTAAACTGGTTACTCTGGTTCCCCCTCGGGGCCTCACCCTTACCTGGTGACTCTGGTCACCCCATGGGCTTCATTTGGGCCTGGTGAATCTGGTCCTTAGATATTCCTCACATGGATCTGGTGAAAGCTCACCACCTGGGCCACACCTGGACATGTTGAATCCTGTTGCCACCTGCGCCACACCTGGACCTTGTGACTGTGGTCCCACCTGGAACTCACCTGAATCTGGTGGCTCTGGTTCCCATATGGGGCTCTCCTGGACCTGGTTCCTGTGGGCTCCAACTGGCCTCACCTGGAACACAATAACTCTGAACAATATTGGGCCTCTCCTGGACCTGTTGACTCTGGTCCTTACTTTGGCATCAGTGGGAGCTGGATACTCTGTTATATACCTGGGCCTCACCAGGACCGGTGACTGTGGTCCCACCTGGGCCTCACCAGGACGAGGTGACTGGTTCCCACAGGGACCTCACCTGGACCTGGTGACTCAGGTCCTCATATGGGCATCATGGGACCTGGTTTCTCAGTTCCACATCGGGCCTCACCTGGACCTAGTGATTCTCGTCCCACTCTGGGCCTCACCCTGACGTGGTGACCCTGGTCCCCACCTGGATATCACCAAAACCGCGTGACTCTCGTCCCCCTCTGAGGCTCACCCGGAGCTGGGGACACTGGTCCTCAACTGGGCCTCCAAAATACCTGGTGAATCTACTCCTCACTCAGGCCTTGTCTGGACCTGTGACTCTTTTCCCACCTGGCATCAATGGGGCATGGTTACACTGTTCCCCACCTGCGCCTCACCTGGACATGATCACTTTGCTCCACTCTTTGGCCTCAACTGGTCCTGATGACTCTGGTCCCGCCACCTAGGCCTCAATCTGGACCTGGTGACTGTGGTCCCCACCTGGGTCTCACCTGGACATGGTGACTCTCGTTCCCACATGAACCACACCTGGACCTGGTGACTGTGGTGTTCTTGTAGACTCACATTTACCTGGAGACTCCGGTCCCCACTAGGGCCTCACCTGGATCTGGTGACTCTGGCCTGCAGGTTGGCCTCACCTGGACCTGGTGAGTGCGGTTGCCACCTGGGCCTAACCCATACCTGATGACTCAGGTCCCCACGTGGGTATCTTGGACCTGGTGAATCTGGTCCTTACCTGGTCCTCTCCCAGACCCGGGGACTCTGGTCACCACCTGGGCCTCACCTGTACCTGGTGAATCTGGTCCCCATCTGGGCCTCACCCAGTCCTGGTGACTTCGCTCCACACCTGGACCTGATTGCTGTGGACTCTTTCTTGGCCTCACCTGGAACTGGGGATTCTGATCCTATCTGCGCGTCACCCAGATCTGGTGACTCTGGGCCTCACCTGGGCATCATTGGTACCTGGTGACTCTGTTCCACGCCTGAGCCTTACCTGGACATGATGACTCTGGAACCACTCTGGGCCTCTCCCTGACCTGATGCCTCTGGTCCCCATCTGGATGTCACCTGGACGAGGTGATTCTGGTACACCTCTAAGCCTCAACCAGATCTGGTGACAGTTGTCCTCAACTGGGCCTCACTGGACCTAGTGAATATGCTCCATCTGGGCCTCATTTGGACCTGGTGACTCTGGTCCCTACCTGGGCATCATCGGGATATGGTTCCACTGCATGGACTGCATATTGGCCTCACCTGGACCTGGTAACTCTAGTCCCTACCTGGGCATCATCGGGACATGGTTCCTCTGCATGGCCTGCAGTTAGGCCTCACTTGGACCTGGGGAGTGGGGTTGCCACCTGGGCCTCACCCATGCTTGGTGACACAGGTACCCACGTGGGCCTCACTTGGACCTGGTGAATCTGGTCCTTACCTGGTCCTCACCCAGAACTGGTAACTCTGGTCACCACCTGGGAATCACCAGGACCTGGTGAATCTGGTCCCCATCTGGGCCTCACCCAGTCCTCGTGACTTTGTTCCCCACCTGTACCTGATTGCTGTGGACTCCTTCTTGGCCTCACCCAGATCTGGTGACTCTGGTCCTCACCTGTGGACCATTATGACCTGGATACTCTGTTCCACACCTGAGCCTCACCTGGACATGATGATTCTGGATCCCCTCTGGGCCTCACCCTGACATGGTGACTCTGGTCCCCATCTGGATGTCACCTAGACCAGGTGAATATGGAACCCCCCTAGGCCTCAACTAGACCGGAGGTATCTGGTCCTCAACTGGGCCTCACCGGGACCTAGTGAATATACTCCCCACCAGCACCTCATCTGGACGTGGCGACTCTGGTTCTACCTGGACATCATCTGGACGTGGCTACTCTATTACCCACTGGGACTGACCTGATCCTGGTAACTCTGGTCCTGACTTTGGCGTCTTCTGTCCCAGGTGACTCTGGCTCCACCTGGGCCTCACCTGTAACTGGTGACTCTGATCCTAAGCATGGCCTCACCTGACATGGTGACTGTGGTTCCTTTCGGGACCTCACCTGGACCTCATGTCTCTGGTCCCACCTGGGCCTTACCAGGAGCTGTTGTTTCTGATACCCACCTGCGTAGCATCAGGATATGGTAACACTGTTCACTAACAGTGACCCAGCCGAACCTATTAACTCTGTTCTTCACCTTCGCCACACCTGGACATGGTGACACTGGTTCCCACTTGGGTCTCACCTGGACATGGTGAGTCGGATCCCCACGTGGTCCTCACCTGTAACTGGTGATTCTCGTTCCCACATGGACATCATGTGGACCTGGTGGCTGCAGTGTTTCTAGCTTCTCATGTAATTCGTGACTCTGGCCCCCACCAGGGCCTCACCGGGACCTGGTGAGTGTGGTTGGCACCTGCACCTCACCTGGACCTGGTGATTCTGGTCTGCACCTGAGACTACCCTGGATCTGGTGACTCTGGTCCCCACCTGGGCTTCACCTGAATTTGGGGACTCCGGTCCCCATATTGGCCTCCCCTGGCCCTGTTGACCATGGTCCTCAACTGGGCAAACTTGGGACCCGGTGACTGTGTTCCACAACTGGACTTCACATGGACCAGGTGACTCTGGTCCTCCTCTGGGTCTCACCGTGCCCTAGTGACTGTGAATCCCACTTTGGCCTGACTTGGACCTGCTGACCCTGGTTGCCACCTGCGCCTGACCTCGAACTGTTGACTCTTGTTCTTTCAAGGGCCTTCACTGTACCTGGTGATCCTGGTTCCCACCTGGGCCTCACCTGGACGTGGTGAGTCTTGTCACCACCGGGGACTCAGCTGTACCTGGTGACTCTCTTTCCCACATGAACCACACCTGGACCTGGTGACTGTGGTGTTCTTGTAGACTCACATTTACCTGGTGACTCCGGTCCCCACTAGGGCCTCACCTGGATCTGATAACTCTGGCCTGCAGGTTGGCCTCACCTGGACCTCTTGAGTGGGGTTGCCACCTGGGCCTCAACCATACCTGGTGGCTCAGGTCCCCACGTGAGCCTCTTGGACCTGGTGAATCTGGTCCTTACCTGGTCCTCTCCCAGACCCGGAGACTCTGGTCAACACCTGGGCCTCACCTGGACCTAGTGAATCTGGTCCCCATCTGGGCCTCACCCAGTCCAGGTGACTTTGATCCCCTCTGGACCTGTTTGTTGTGGACCATTTCTTGGCCTCATCTGGAACTGGTTACTCAGATCCTATCTGCGCATCTCCCAGATCTGGTGACTCTTGTCCTCATCTGGGCATCATTGGTACCTGGTGACTCTGTTCCTCACCTGAGCCTCACCTGGACATGACTCTGGAACCTCTCTGGGTCTCTCCCTGAGTTGATGACTCTGGTCCCCATCTGCATGTCACCTGGATGAGGTGATTCTGGTACCCCTCAGGCATCAACTAAATCTGGTGACTCTGGTCCTCAACTGGGCCTCACCTGGACCTAGTGAATTTGCTCCATCTGGGCCTCATTTGGACCTGGTGTCTCTGGTCCCTACCTGGGCATCATCGGGACGTGGTTCCACTGCATGGTCTGCAGGTTGTCCTCACCTGGAACTGGTAACTCTGTTCCTTACATGGGCATCATCGGGACATGGTTCCTCTGCATGGCCTGCAGGTTGGCCTCACCTGGACCTGGTGAGTGGGGCGGCAAAATGGGCCTCACACATGCATTGTGACATAGGTCCCCACGTGGGTCTCACTTGGACCTGCTGACCCTGGTTGCCACCTGCGCTTGACTTCGACCTGTTGACTCTGGTTCTTTCTTTTTTCTTTTTTTTTTAAATTTATTTTTTATTATTGGTGTTCTGTTTACTAACATACAGAATACCCCCAGTGCCCGTCACCCATTCACTCCCACCCCCCGCCCTCCTCCCCTTCTACCACCCCTAGTTCGTTTCCCAGAGTTAGCAGTCTTTACGTTCTGTCTCCCTTTCTGTTATTTCCCACACATTTCTTCCCCTTTCTCTTATATTCCCTTTCACTATTATTTATATTCCCCAAATGAATGAGAACATATAATGTTTGTCTTTCTCTGACTGGCTTACTTCACTCAGCATAATACCCTCCAGTTCCATCCACGTTGAAGCAAATGGTGGGTATTTGTCATTTCTAATAGCTGAGTAATATTCCATTGTATACATAAACCACATCTTCTTTATCCATTCATCTTTCGTTGGACACCGAGGCTCCTTCCACAGTTTGGTATCGTGGCCATTGCTGCTATTAACATCGGGGTGCAGGTGTCCCGGCGTTTCATTACATTTGTCTCTTTGGGGAAAATCCCCAACAGTGCAATTGCTGGGTCGTAGGGCAGGTATATTTTTAACTGTTTGAGGAACCTCCACACAGTTTTCCAGAGTGGCTGCACCAGTTCACATTCCCACCAACAGTGTATGAGGATTCCCTTTTCTCCGCATCCTCTCCAACATTGGTTGTTTCCTGTCTTGGTAATTTTCCCCATTCTCACTGGTGTGAGGTGGTATCTCATTGTGGTTTTGATTTGTATTTCCCTGATGGCAAGTGATGCAGAGCATTTTCTCATGTGCATGTTGGCCATGTCTATGTCTTCCTCTGTGAGATTTCTGTTCATGTCTTTTGCCCATTTCATGATTGGATTGTTTGTTTCTTTGGTGTTGAGTTTGATAAGTCCTTTATAGATCTTGGAAACTAGTCCTTTATCTGATATGTCATTTGCAAATATCTTCTCCCATTCTGTAGGTTGTCTTTGAGTTTTGTTGACTGTATCCTTTGCTGTGCAAAAGCTTCTTATCTTGATGAAGTCCCAATAGTTCATTTTTGCTTTTGTTTCTTTTGCCTTCGTGGATGTATGTTGAAGAAGTTACTATGGCCGAGTTCAAAAATGTGTTGCCTGTGTTCTTCTCTAGGATTTTCATGGAATCTTGTCTCACATTTAGATCTTTCATCCATTTTGAGTTTATCTTTGTGTATGGTGAAAGAGAGTGGTCTAGTTTCATTCTTCTGCATGTGGATGTCCAATTTTCCAGCACCATTTATTGAAGAGACTGTCTTTCTTCCAATGGATAGTCTTTCCTCCTTTATCGAATATTAGTTGCCCATAAAGTTCAGGGTCCACTTCTGGATTCTCTATTCTGTTTCACTGATCTATGTGTCTGTTTTTGTGCCAGTAGACTCTAGTTTTTTCAAGGGCATCAACTGTACCTGGTGATCCTGGTCCCCACCTGGGACTCACCTGGACGTGGTGACTCTTTTCACCACTGGGGACTCACCTGGACCTGCTTACTGTGTTTTTTTTTAAAGATTTTATTTATTTATTCATGACAGTCACACAGAGAGAGAGAGAGGAAGAGACATAGGCAGAGGGAGAAGCAGGCTCCATGCAGGGAGCCCGACGTGGGATTCGATCCCGGGTCTGCAGGATCGCGCCCTGGGCCAAAGGCAGGCGCCAAACCGCTGCGCCACCCAGGGATCCCAGCTTACTGTGTTACACACCAGGGCCTCAATTAGACCTGTTGACCATGGTCCAGAAGCCGGCCTCACATGGACCTGTTGCCTCTGATCCCCACCGGGGCCTCACGTGTACCTGGTAACTCTGGTCCTCACCTGGGCCTCATCGGGACCTAGTGACTCTGGTCCCCACCTGGGCTTCACCTGGATCTGGTGACTGGTCCCCACCTGGACTTCACCTGGATCTGGTGACTCTGGTACCCACCTGGACCTCTCTTGGACCTGGTGACTCTCTTTCCAACACGGACCTCACATGGATCTGGTGACTCTGGTCCTCAGTTTGGACTCACCTGGACCTGGAGTCTCTCGTCCCCTCTTTGACCTAACTCAGAACTGCTGAATCTTGCCCCACCTAGCCCACACCGAGACCTGGTGACTCTTGTCCAAGGCTATGCCTCAATTCGACCTGATGAATCTGGTCCTCACGTGAGCCTCACATGGACCTGGGACTCAGCTGGATAGAGTGGCTCTGGTTCACGCAAGGGGATCAAATGATACTGCTGACTGTGGTCTTATTCTATGCCTCACCAGGACCTAGTGATTTGACCCCATCTGGGCCTGCATGGCCCTAGTGACTCTGGTCCTCACCCAGGCATCATTGGGACCTGGATACACTATTCCACACCTGGGCCTTACTCTGACTAGGGACCTCTGGACCCATTCTTGGCCTCAAACTAAACTGGTTACTCTGGTTCCCCCTCCGGGACTCACCCATACCTGGTGACTCTGGTCACCCCATGGGCTTCATTTGGGCCTGGTGAATCTGGTCCTTAGCTTGTCCTCACTTGGATCTGGTGACTGGTCGCCAGCTGGGCCTCACCTGGACTTGGTGAATCCTGTAACCACCTGCGCCTCACCTGGACCTTCTGACTGTGGTCCCACCAGGACCTCACCTGGATCTGGTGGCTCTGGTTCCCATATGGGGCTCTCCTGGACCTGGTTCCTGTGGTCTCCATCAGGCATCACCTGGAACAAAATGACTCTGATCCATATTTGGGCCTCTCCTGGACTGTTGACTCTGGTCCTTACCTGGGCATCATTGCGACCTGGATACACTCATATATACCTGGGCCTCACCTCGACCTGGTGACTGTGGTCCCACCTGGGCCTCACCTGGACGAGGTGACTGGTTCCCACAGGGACCTCACCTGGACCTGCTGACTCAGGTCCTCATATGGGCATCATGGGACCTGGTTTCAGTTCCACATCGGGGCCTCACCTGGACCTAGTGATTCTCGTCCCCCTCTGGGCCTCACCCTGACGTGGTGACTCTGGTCCCCACCTGGATATCACCGGAACCGGGTGACTCTGGTCCCCCTCTGGGACCACCCGGAGCTGGGGACACTGGTCCTCAACTGGCCCTCATCTGGACCTGGTGAATCTGGTCCCCATCTGGGCCTCACCCAATCCTGGTGACTTTGTTCCCCACCTGGACTTGATTGCTGTGGACTCTTTCTTGGCCTCACCTGGAACTGGTGACTCTGAACCTATCTGCGCGTCACCCAGATCTGGTGACTCTGGTCCTCACCTGGGCATCATTGGTACCTGGTGACTCTGTTCCTCACCTGAGCCTCACCTGGACATGATGACTCTGGAACCTCTCTGGGCCTCTCCCTGACCTGGTGACTCTAGTCCCTACCTGGGCATCATCGGGACATGGTTCACTGCATGGCCTGCAGGTTGGCCTCACCTGGATGTTGTAACTCTCGTCCTTACCTGGGTATCATCGGGATATGGTTCCTCTGCATGGCCTGCAGGTTGGCCTCACCTGGACTTGGGGAGTGCCTTGCCTCCTGGCCTCACCAATACCTGGTGACTCAGGTCCCCACGTGGGCCTCATTTGGACCTGTTGAATCTGGTCCTTACCTGGTCGTCACCCGAAACTGGTAAGTCTGTTCACCACCTGGGAATAACCTGGGCCTGGTGAATCTGGTCCCCATCTGGGCCTCACCCAGTCCTGGTGAATTTGTTCCCCACCTGGACCTGATTGCTATGGACTACTTCTTTTCCTCACCTGGAACTGGTGACTCTGATCCTAACTGGGCCTCACCCAGATCTGGTGACTCTGGTCCTCACCTGTGGACCATTATGATCTGGATACTCCGTTCCACACCTGAGCCTCACCTGGACATGATTACTCTGGATCCCCTCTGGACCTCACCCTGACATGTTGACTCTGGTCCCCATGTGGATGTCACCTAGACCAGGTGAATCTGGTACCCCTCTAGGCCTCAACTAGACCTGGTGACTGTGGTCCTCAACTGGGCCGCACCGGTACCTAGTGGATATGCTCCCCTCCTGCGCCTCATCTGGACTTGGTGACTCTGGTTCTACATGGGCATCATTGGGACCTGGATACTCTCTTATATACCTGGGCCTCACCTGGACCTTATGACGGTGGTCCCACCTGGGCCTCACCTGGACCTGGTAAATCTGGTCCCCATCTGGGCCTCACCCAGTCCTGGTGAATTTGTTCCCCACCTGGACCTGATTGTTGTGGACACTTTCTTGGCCTCACCTGGAAGTGGTGACTCTGATCCTATCTGCACGTCACCTAGACCTGGTGACTCTTATCCTCCCCTTGGCATCATTGGTACCTGGTGACTCTGTTACACACCTGAGCCTCACCTGGACATGATGACTCTGGAGCCTCTCTGGGCCTCCCCCTGACCTGGTGACTCTGGTCCCCATCTGGATGTCACCTGGACCAGGTGATTCTGCTACCGCTCTAGGCCTCAACCAGATCTGGTGACACTGGTCCTAAACTGGACCTCACCTGGACCTAGTGAATATGCTCCATCTGGGCCTCATTTGGACCTGGCGACTCTGGTAACTCCCTGGGCATCATCCGGACATGGTTCCACTGCATGGCCTGCAGGTTGGCCTCACCTGGACCTGGTAACTCTGTACCCTACCTGGGCATCATGAGACACGGTTCCTCTGCATGGCCTGCATGTTGGCCTCACCTGGACCTGGTGAGTGGGGTTGCCACCTGTGCCTCACACATACCTGGTGACACAGGTCCCCACTTGGGCCTCACTTGGACCTAGTGAATCTGGTCCTTACCTTGTCCTCACCCGGAACTGGTAAGTCTGGTCACCACCTGGAAGTCACCTGGACCTGGTGAATCTGGTCCCCATCTGGGCCTCACCCAATCCTGGTGAATTTGTTGCCCACCTGGACCTGATTACTGTGGACTCCTTCTTGGCCTCACCTGGAACTTGTGACCTGATTGCTGTGGACTACTTCTTTTCCTCACCTGGAACTTGTGACCTAGTATACATGCTCCCCACCTGCGCCTCATCTGGACCTGGTGACTCTGGTACTACCTGGGCATCATCGGGACATGGTTACTCTATTCCCCACTGGGACTGACCTGATCCTGGTAACTCTGGTCCTGACTTTGGCCTATTCTGTACCAGGTGACTCTGGCTCCACCTGGGTCTCAACTGTAACTGGTGACTCTGATCCTAAGCATGGCCTCACCTGACCTGGTGACTGTGGTTCCCATCAGTATCTCACCTGGACCTCATGTCTCTGGCCAGACCTGGGCCTACCAGGACCTGGTGTCTCTGGTGCCAACCTGGGTAGCATCAGGATATGGTTACACTGTTCACTAACAGTGACCCAGCCGGACCTATTAACTCTGCTCTTCACCTGGGCCACACCTGGACATGGTGATTCTGGTCTGCACCTGAGACTTCCCTGGACCTGGTGACTGTGGTCCCACCTGGGCCTCACCTCGACGAGGTGACTGGTTCCCGCAGGGACCTCACCTGGACCTGGTGACTCAGGTCCTCATATGGGCATCATGGGACCTGGTTTCTCAGTTCCACATCGGGGACTCACCTGGACCTAGTGATTCTCATTCCGCTCTGGGCCTCACCCTGACGTGGTGACTCTGGTCAACACCTGGATATCACCAGAACCAGTGACTCTGGTCCCTCTCTGGGACTCACCCGGAGCTGGGGACAGTGGTCCTAATCTGGGCCTCAACAGGACCTGGTGAATCTACTCCTCTGTTAAGCCACGTCTAAACTTTGTGGCTCTTTTCCCACCTGGCATCAATGGGACATGGTTACTCTGTTCCCCACCTGGGCCTCACCTGGACATGATAACTTTGCTCCGCACTTTGGCCTCAACTGGTCCTGATGACTCTGGTCCCCCACCTAGTCCTCAATCTGGACCTGTTGACTGTGGTCTCCACCTGGGTCTCACCTGGACCTGGTGACTCTTCTTCCCACATGAACCACATGTGGACCTGTTGAGTGTGGTGTTCTTGTAGACTCACATTTACCTGGTGACTCCGGTCCCCATTAGGGCCTCACCTGCAACTCGTAACTCTGGTCCATACCTGGGCATTATCGGGACATGGTTCCTCTGCATGGCCGGAAGGTTGGCTTCCCCTGGACCTGGTGAGTGGGATTGCCATCTGGGCCTCACCCATCCCGGTGACACAGGTCCCCACGTGGCCCTCACTTGGACCTGGTGAATCTTGATTTACCTGGTCCTCACCCGGAACTGGTAACTCTGGTCACCACCTGGGAATCACCTGGACCTGTTGAATCTGGTCCCCATCTGGGCCTCACCCAGTCCTGGTGACTTTGTTCCCCACCGGGACCTGATTGCTGTGGACTCATTCTTGGCCTCACCTGGTACTGGTGAGTCTGATGCTATGTGGGCCTCACCCAGATCTGGTGACTCTGGTCTTCACCTGTGGACCTTTATGTCCTGGATACTCTGTTCCACACCTGAGCCTCACCTGGACATGATGACTCTGGATCCCCTCTGGACCTCACCCTGACATGGTGACCCTGGTCCCCATCTGGATGTCACCTAGACCAGGTGAATCTGGTACCCCTGTAGGCCTCAACTAGCCCTGGGCATTTTGGTCCTCAACTGGGCCTCACCGGGACCTCGTGAATATGCTCCCCTCCTGCGCCTCATCTGGACCTGGTGACTCTGGTTCTACCTGGGCATCATCGGGACATGGTTACTCTATTCCCCACTGGGACTGACCTGATCCTGGTAACTCTGGTCCTGACTTTGGCCTCTTCTGTCCCAGGTGACTCTGGCTCCACCTGGGCCTCGCCTCTAGCTGGTGACTCTGATCCTAAGCATGGCCTCACCAGACCTGATGACTGTGGTTCCCAATGGAACCTCACCTGGACCTCATGTCTCTGGTCCTCCTGACACTCACCAGGACCTGGTGTCTCTGGTAACCACCAGGGTAGCATCAGGATATTGTTACACTGTTCACTAACAGTGACCCAGCCGGAACTATTAACTCTGGTCTTCACCTGGGCCACACCTGGACATGGTGTCACTGGTTCCCACCAGGGTCTCACCTGGACATGGTGAGTCGGTTCCCCACCTGGTCCTCACCTGTTACTGGTGATTCTCGTTCCCACATGGACATCATGTGGACCTGGTGGCTGCAGTGTTTCTAGCTTCTCATGTACCTCGTGACTCTGGTCCCCACCAGGGCCTCACCGGGACCTGGTGAGTGTGGTTGCCACCTGCACCTCACCTGGACCTGGTGATTCTGGTCTGCACCTGAGACTACCCTGGATTTGGTAACTCTGGTCCCCACCTGGGCTTCACCTGGATTTGGGGACTCCGGTCCCCATCTGGGCCTCACATGGCCCTTTTGACCATGGTCCTCAACTGGGCAAAATTGGGACCCGGTGACTGTGTTCCACAACTGGACCTCACCTCGACCAGGTCACTCTGGTCCCTTTCTGGGTGTCACCGTGCCCTAGAGACTGTGAACCCCACTTTGGCCTGACTTGGACCTGCTGACCCTGGTTGCCACCTACGCCAGACCTCGAACTGTTGACTCTGGTTCTTTCAAGGGCCTCCCCTGTACCTGGTGATCCTTGTCCCCACCTGCTCCTCAACTGGACGTGGTGACACTTGTCCCAATCGGGGACTCAGCTGGACCTACTTACTGTGTTCCACACCTGGGCCTCAAGTAGACCTGTTGACCATGGTCCCCAAGCCGGCCTCACATGGACCTGTTGCCTCTGATCCCCACAGGGGCCTCATGTGTACCTGGTAACTCTGGTCCTCACCTGGGTGTCATCTGGACCTAGTGACTCTGGTCCCCACCTGGGCTTCACCTGGATCTGGTGACTCTGGTCCCCACCTGGACTTCACGTGGATCTGGTGACTCTGGTCCCCAACTGCACCTCTGTTGGACCTGGTGACTCTCTTTCAAATATGGACCTCACATGGATCTGGTGACTCTGGTCCTCAGTTTGGCCTCACCTGGACCTGGCGTCTCTCGTCCCCACTTTGAACTAACTCAGAACTGTTGAATCTTGCCCCAATTAGGCCGCACCCACACCTGGTGACTCTTGTCCCCAGCTATGCCTCAATTCGACCTGATGAATCTGGTCCTCACGTGGGCCTCACATGGACCTGCTACTCAGCTGGATAGAGTGGCTCTGGTTCCCACATGGGGCTCACCTGATACTGGTGACTGTGGTTTTATTCTATGCCTCACCAGGACCTAGTGATTCTGTAACCCATCTGGGCCTGCATGGTCCTAGTGACTCTGGTCCTCACCCAGGCATCACTGGGACCTGATACTCTATTCCACATCTGGGACTCACTCTGACCAGGGACCTCTGGTCCCATTCTTGGCCTCAAACTAAACTGGTTACTCTGGTTCCCCCTCTGGGCCTCACCCTTACCTGGTGACTCTGGTCACCCCTTGGGCTTCACTTGGGCCTGGTGAATCTGGTCCTTAGCTGGTCCGCACCTGGATGTGGTGAATGTTCGCCACCTGGTACTCACCTGGGCTTGGTGAATCCTGTTGCCACCTGCGCCTCACCAGGACCTTGTGACTGTGGCCCCACCTGGACCTCACCTGGATCTGGTGGGTCTGGTTCCCAAATGGGGGTCTCCTGGACCTGGTTCCTGTGTTCTCCATCTGCCTCAGCTGAAACACAATGACTCTGATCCATATATGAACCTCTACTGGACCTGTTGAATCTGGTCCTTACCTGGGCATCTTTGGGAGCTGGATACTCTCTTATATAACTGGGCCTCACCGGGACCTGGTGACTGTGGTCCCACCTGGCCCTCACCGGAACGAGGTGACTCATTCCCACAGGGACCTCACCTGGACTTGGTGACTCAAGTCCTCATATGGGCATCATGGGACCTGGTTTCTCAGTTCCACATCGGGGCCTCACCTGGACCTAGTGATTCTCGTCCCCCTCTGGACCTCACCCTGACGTGGTGACTCTGGTCCCCACCTGGATATCACCAGAACCTGGTGACTCTGGTCCCCCTCTGGGACTCACCCAGAGCTGGGGATATTGGTGCTCAACTGGGCCTCAACAGGACCTGGTGAATCTACTCCTCACTGAGGCCTCGTCTGGACCTTGTGACTCTTTTCCCACCTGGCATCAATGGGACATGGTTACTCTGTTCCCCACCTGGGCCTCACCTGGACATGATAACTTTGCTCCACACTTTGGCCTCAACTGGTCCTGATGACTCTGGCTCCCCACCTAGGCCTCAAACTAGACCTGGTGACTGTGGTCCCCACCTGGGTCTCACCTGGACCAGGTGACTCTTGTTCCCACATGAATCACACCTGGACCTGGTGACTGTGGTGTTCTTGTAGACTCACTTTTACCTTGTGACTCCGGTCCCCACTAAGGTCTCACCTGTGTCTGGTGACTCTGGCCTGCAGGTTGGCCTCACCTGGACTTGGTGAGTGGGGTTGCCACCTGGGCCTCACCCATACCTGGTGACTCAAGTCCCCACAGGGGCCTCTTGGACCTGGTGAATCTTCTCCTTACCTGGTCCTCCCCCAGACCGGGGACTCTGGTCACCACCTGGGCCTCACCTGGACCTGGTGAATCTGGTCCCCAACTGGGCCTCACCCAGTCCTGGTGACTTTGTTCCCCACCTGGACCTGATTGCTGTGGACTCTTTCTTCACCTCACCTGGAACTGGTGACTCTGTTCCTAACTGGGCCTCACCCAGATCTGGTGACTCTGGTCCTCACCTGGGCATCATTTGTACCTGGTGACTCTGTTCCACACCTGAGCCTCACCTGGACATGATGACTCTGGAACATCTCTGGGCATCACCCTGACCTGGTGACTCTGGTCTCCATCTGGATGTCACCTGGACCATGTGATTCTGATACCCCTCTAGGCCTCCACCAGATCTGGTGACTCTGGCCCTCAACTGGACCTCACCTGGACCTAATGAATGTTCTCCATCTAGGCCTCATTTGGACCTGGTGACTCTGGTCCCTACCTGGGCATCATCCGAACATGGTTCTACTGCATGGCCTGCAGGTTGGCCTCACCTGGACCTGGTAACTCTGGTCCCTACCTGGGCATCATCGGGACATGGTTCCTCTGCATGGCCTGCATTTTGGCCTCACCTGGACCTGGTGAGTGGTGTTGCCACCTGGACCTCACACATACCTGGTGACACATGTCCCCACGTGGGCCTCAGTGGGACCTGGTGAATCTGGTCCTTACCTGGTCCTCACCTGCAACTAGTAACTCTGGTCACCACCTAGGAATCACCTGGACCTGGTGAATCTGGTCCCCATTGGGCCTCACTCATTCTTGGTGAATTTGTTCCCCACCTGGACCTGATTGCTGTTCACTCCTTCTTGGCCTCATTGGAACTGATGACTCTGATCCTAACTGGGCCTTACCCATATCTGCTGACTCTGGTCCTCACCTGTGGACCATTATGACCTGGATACTCTGTTCCACACCTGAGCCTCACCTGGACATGATGACTCTGGATCCCATCTGGGCCTCAGCCTGACATGGTGACTCTGGTCCCCATCTGGATGTCACCTAGACCAGGTGAATCTGGTACCCCTCTAGGCCTCAACTAGACCGGGTGATCTGGTCCTCAACTGGGCCTCTCCGGGACCTAGTGAATATACTCCCCAACTGCGCCTCATCAGGACGTGGTGACTCGGGTTCTACCTGGGCCTCATCGGGACATGTTTACTCTATGCCCCACTGGGACTGACCTGATCCTGGTAACTCTGGTCCTGACTTTGGCGTCTTCTCTACCGGGTGACTCTGGCTCCACCTGGGCGCCATCTGTAACTGATGACTCTGATCCTAAGCATGGCCTCACCTGACCTGGTGACTGTGGTTCCCATCGGGACCTCACCTGGACCTCATGTCTCTGGTCCCACCTGGGCCTCACCGAGACCTGGTGTCTCTGGTACGCACCTGGGTAGCATCAGGATATGGTTACCCTGTTCACTATCAGTGACCAAGCCGGACCTATTATCTCTGGTCTTCACATGGGACACACCTGGACATGGTGACACTGGTTCCCACCTGGGACTCACCTGGGCATGGTGAGTCGGATCCCCACATGGTCCTCACCTGTAACTGGTGATTCTCGTTCCCACATGGACATCATGTGGACCTGGTGGCTGCAGTGTTTCTAGCTTCTCATGTACCTCGTGACTCTGATCCGCACCAGGGCCTCACCGGGTCCTGGTGTGTTTGGTTTCACCTGCACCTCACCTGGACCTGGTGATTCTGGTCTGCACCTGAGACTACCCTGGATCTGGTGACTGTGGTCCCCACCTGGGATTCACCTGGATTTCGGGACTCCGGTCCCCATCTGGGCCTCACCTGGCCCTGTTGACCATGGTCCTCAACTGGGCAAATTTGGGACCCGGTGACCCTGTTCCACAACTGGACCTCACCTGGACCAGGTCACTCTGGTCCCCCTCTGGGTCTCACGTGCCCTAGTGACTGTGAACCCCACTTTGGCCTGACTTGGACATGCTGTCCCTGGTTGCCACCTACGCCTGACCTCGAAATGTTGACTCTGGTTCTTTCAAGGGCCTCCACTGTACCTGTTTATTCTGGTCCCCAACTGGGCCAAACCAGGACGTGGTGACACTTGTCACTACCGGGGAATAACCTGGACCTGCTTACTGCGTTCCACACCTGGGCCTCAAGTAGACCTGTTTACCATCGTCCCCAAGACGGCCTCACATAGTCATGTTTCCTCTGATCCCCACCGGGGCGTAACGTGTACCTGGTAACTCTGGTCCTCACCTGGGCCTCATCTGGAACTAGTGAGTCTGGTCCCCACCTGGGCTTCACCTGGATCTTTTGACTCTGGTCCCCACCTGGACCTCACCTGGATCTGGTGACTCTGGTCCTCAGTTTGGCCACACCTGAACCTGGTGTCTCTCGTCCACACTTTGACCTAATGCAGAACTGCTGAATCTTGCCCCACCTAGGCCGCACCCAGACCTGGTGACTCTTGACCCCAGCTATGCCTCAATTCGACCTGATGAACTTGGTTCTCACGTGGGCCTCACATGGACCTGGGACTAAGCTGGATAGAGTGGCTCTGGTTCCCACAAGGGGCTCACCTGATACTGCTGACTGTGGTCTTATTCTATGCCTCACCAGGACCTAGTGATTCTGTTCCCCATCTGGGCCTGCATGGCCCTAGTGACTCTGGTCTTCACCCAGGCATCATGGGACCTGGATACTCTATTCCACGCCTGAGCCTCACTCTGACCAGGGACCTCTGGTTCCATTCTGGGCCTCAAACTGAACTGGTTACTCTAGTTCCCCCTCTGGGTCTCACCCTTACCTGTTGACTCTGGTCACCCCTTGGGCTTCACTTGGGCGTGGTAAATGTGGTCTTTACCTGGTCCTCTACCAGACCCGGGGACTCTGGTCAACACCTGGGCCTCACCTGGACATGATAACTTTGCTCCACTCTTTGGCCTCAACTGGTCCTGATGACACTGCTCCGCCCACCTAGGCCTCAATCTGGACCTGTTGACTGTGGTCCCCACCTGGGTCTCATCTGGATCTGGTGACTCTCGTTCACACATGAACCACACCAGGACCTGGTGACTGTGGTGTTCTTGTAGACTCACATTTACCTGGTGACTCTGGTCCCCATTAGTGCCTCACCTGCAACTCGTAACTCTGGTCCCTACCTGGGCATTATCGGGACAAGGTTCCTCTGCATGGCCCGAAGGTTGGCCTCCCCTGGACCTGGTGAGTGGGGTTGCCATCTGGGCCTCACCTGGACCTGGTGCATCTGGTCCCCATCTGGGCCTCACCCAATCCTGGTGACTTTGTTCCCCACCTGGACCTGATTGCAGTGGACCCTTTCTTGGCCTCACCTGGAACGGGTGACTCTGATCCTATATGCGCGTCTCCCAGATCTAGTGACTCTGGTCCTCACCTGGGCATCATCCGGACATGGTTCCTCTGCATGGCCTGCAGTTTGGCCTCACCTGGACCTGGTGAGTGGGGATGCCACCTGAGCCTCACCCATACCTCGTGACTCAGGTCCCCACGTGGGGCTCTTGGACCTGGTGAATCTGATCCTTTCCTGGTCCTCTCCTAGACCATTGGACTCTTGTCACTACCTGGGCCTCCCCTGGACCTGGTGAATCTGGTCTCCATCTGAGACTCACCCAGTCCTGGTGACTTTGTTCCCCACCTGGACCTGATTGCTGTGGACTCCTTCTTGGCCTCACCTAGAACTGGTTACTCTGATCCTATCTGCGCGTCACCCAGACCTGGTGAATCTGGTCCTCACCTGGGCATCATTGGTACCTGCTGACTCTGTTGCACACCTGAGCCTCACCTGGACATGAGGACTCTGGAACACTCTGGGCCTCACCCTGACCTGGTGACTCTGGTCCCCATCCTGATGTCACCAGGACCAGGTGATTCTGGTACCCCTCTAGGCCTCAACCAAATCTGGTGACTCTGGTCCTCAACTGGGCCTCACCTGGACCTAGTGAATATGCACCATCTGGGCCTCATTTGGACCTGGTGACTCTGGTCCCTACCTGGGCATCATCGGGACATGGTTCCACTGCATGGCCTGCAGGTTGGCCCCACTTGGACCTGGTAAGTCTGGTCCCTACCTGGTCATCATCGGGACATGGTTCCTCTGAATGGCCTGCAGGTTGGCTTCACCTGGACCTGGTCAGTGGGCTTGCCACCTGGGCCTCACACATGCCTGGTGACACAGGTCCCCACGTGGGCCTCACTTGGACCTGGTGAATCTAGTCCTTGCCTGGTCCTCACCCGGAACTGGTAACTCTGGTCACCACCTGGGAATCACCTGGACTTGGTGAATCTGGTCCCCATCTGGTCCTCACTCAGCCCTGGTGACTTTGTTCCCCACCTGGACCTGATTGCGGTGGACTCCTTCTTGGCCGCACCTGGAACTGGTGACTCTGATCCTAACTGGGCCCCACCCAGATCTGGTTACTCTGGTCCACACCTGTGGACCATTATGATCTGGACGCTCTTTTCCACACCTGAGCCTCATCTGGACATGAGGACTCTGGATCCTCTCTGGGTTCACCCTGACATGGTGACTCTGATCCCCATCTGGATATCACCTAGACCAAGTGAATCTGGTACCCATCTAGGCCTCAACTAGACCTGGTGACTCTTGTCCTCAACTGGGCCTCACCGGGAGCTAGTGAATATGTTGCCCACCTGCGCCTCATCTAGACCTGATTACTCTGGTTCTACCTGGGCATCATCGGGACATGGTTACTCTGTTCCCCACCTGGGCCTCACCTCCACATGATACCTTTGCTCCACACTTTGGCATCACCTGGTCCTGATGACTCTGGTCCCCCCACCTAGGCCTCAATCTGGACCTGGTGACTGTGGTCCCTCCTGAGTCTCACCTGGACCTGGTGACTCTCGTTCCCACATGAACCACACCTGGACATGGTGACTGTGGTGTTCTTGTAGACTCACATTTACCTGGTGACTCCGGTCCCCACTAGGTGCTCACCTGGATCTGGTGACTCTGGCCTGCAGGTTGTCCTCTCCTGGACCTGGTGAGTGGGGTTGCCACCTGGGCGTCACCCATACCTGGTGACTCAGGTCCCCACGTGGGCCTCTTGGACCTGGTGCATCTGGTTCTTACATGGTCCTCTCCCAGACCTGGGACTCTGCTCACCACCTGGGCCTCAACTGGACCTGGTGAATCTGGTCCCCATCTGGGCCTCTCCCAGTCCTGGTGACTTTGTTCCCCACCTGGATCTGATTGCTGTGGACTCCTTTCGGGTCTCACCTGGAACTGGTGACTCTGATCCTAACTGGGCCTCACACAGATCTGGTGACTCTGGTCCTCAACTGGGCATCATGGTACCTGGTGACTCTGTTCCTCACCTGAGCCTCACCTGGACATGATGACTCTGGAACCTCTCTGGGCCTCTCCCTGACCTGGTGACTCTGGTCCCCATCTGCATGTCACCTAGACCAGGTGAATCTGGTACCCCTCTAGGCCTCAACCAGACCTGGTGACTCTGGTCCTCAATTAGGCCTCACCTGGACCTAGTGAACATGCTCCCCACCTGCGCCTCATCTGGACGTGTTGACTCGGGTTCTACCTGGGCATCATCGGGACATGGTTACTCTATTCCCCAATGGGACTGACCTGATCCTAGTAACTCTGGTCCTGACTTTGGACTCTTCTGTACCAGGTCACTCTGGCTCCACCTGGGCCTCACCTGTAACTGGTAACTCTGATCCTAAGCAAGGCCTCACCTGACCTGGTGACTGCGGTTCCCATCGGGATCTTACCTGGACCTCCTGTCTCTGGTCCAACCTGGGGCTCACCAGGACCTGGTGTCTCTGGTACCCACCTGGATAGCATCAGGATATGGTTACACTGTTCACTAACAGTGTCCCAGCCGGACCTATTAATTCTGGTCTTCACCTGGACATGGTGACACTGGTTCCCATCTAGGTCTCACCTGGACATGGTGAGTCGGATCCCTGCCTGGTCCTCTCCTGTAACTGGTGATTCTCCTTCCCTCATGGACATCATGTGGACCTGGTTGATGCAGTGTTTCTAGCTTCTCATGTACCTCGTGACTCTGGTCCCCACCAGGGCCTCCACGGGACATGTTGAGTGTGGTTGCCACCTGCACCTCACCTGGATCTGGTGATTCTGGTCGGCACCTGAGACTACCCTGGATCTGGTGACTGTGGTCCCCACCTGGGCTTCACCTGGATTTCGGGACTCTGGTCCCCATCTGGGCCTCACCTGGCCCTGTTGACCATGGTGCTCAACTAGTCAAAATTGGTACCCGGTGACTGTTTTCCACAACTGGACGTCACCTGGACCAGGTGACTCTGGTCCCCCTCTGGGTCTCACCGTGCCCTAGTGACTGTGAACCCCACTTTGCCTGACTTGGACTTGCGGACACTGGTTGCCACCTGCTCCTGACCTCCAAATGTTGACTCTGGTTCTTTCAAGGCCCTCCCCTGTACCTGGTGATCCTGGTCCCCACCTGGGCCTCACCTGGACGTGGTGACTCTTGTCACCACCGGGGACTCACCTGGACCTGCTTACTGTGTTCCACACCTGGGTCTCAAGTATTCCTGTTGACCATGGTCCCCAAGCCGGCCTCACATGGACCTGTTGCCTCCGATCCCCACCGGGGCCAAACGTGTACCTGGTAAGTCTGGTCCTCACCTGGGCCTCATCTGGACCTAGTGACTCTGGTCCCCACCTGGGCTTCACCTGGATCTGGTGACCCTGGTCCCCACCTGGACTTCAACTGGATCTGGTGAATCTGGTCCTCAGTCTGGCCTGACCTGGATCTAGTGTCTCTCGTCCCCACTTTGACCTAACTCGGAACTGATGAATCTTGCCCCACCTAGGCCGCACCTAGACCTGGTAACTCTTCTCCCCAGCTATGCCTCACTTCGACCTGATGAATCTGGTCCTCACCTGGGCCTCACATGGACCTGGGACTCAGCTGGATAGAGTGGCTCTGGTTCCCGCAAGGGGCTCAAATGATACTGCTGATTGTTGTCTTATTCTATGCCTCACCAGGACCTAGTGATTCTGTTCCCCACCTAGGTCTGCATGGTCCTCGTGACTCTAGTCCTCACCCAGGCATCATTGGGATCTGGATACTCTATTCCACACCTGTGCCTCACTCTGACCAGGGACCTCTGGTCCCATTCTGGGCCTCAAACTAAACTGGTTACTCTGGTTTCCCCTCTGGGGCTCACCCTTACCTGGTGACTCTGGTCACACCTTGGGCTTCACTTGGGCCTGGTGAATCTGGTCCTTGGCTGGTCCTCACCTGGATCTGGTGACTGGTCGCCCCCTGGGCCTCACCTGGACTTGGTGAATCCTGTTGCCACCTGCGCGTCACCTGGACCTTGTGACTGTGGTCCCACCTGGACCTCACCTGGATCTGGTGGCTCTGGTTCCCATATGGGGCTCTCGTGGTCCATGTTCCTGTGGTCTCCATCTGGCCTCACCTGGAACCCAATGACTCTGATCCATATCTGGGCCTCTCGTGGACCTGTTAACTCTGGTCCTTTCCTGGGCATCATTGGGACCTGGGTACTCTATTATATACCTGGGCCTCACCAGGACCTGGTGACTGTGGTCCCACCTGGCCCTCACCGGGACGAGGTGACTCGTTCCCACAGGGACCTCACCTGGACCTTGTGACTCAGGTCCTCAATATGGGCACTATGGGACCTGGTTTCTCAGTTCCACATCGGGGACTCCCCTGGACCTAGTGATTCTCGTCTCCCTCTGGGCCTCACCCTGACATGGTGACTCTGGTCCCCACCTGGATATCACCAGAACCGGGTGACTCTGGTCCCTCACTGAGACTCACCCGGAGCTGGGGACACTATTCCTCAACTGGGCCTCAACAGGACCTGGAGAATCTACTCCTCACTTAGGCCTCGTCTGGACCTTGTGACTCTTTTCCCACCTGGCATCAATGGGATATGGTTACTCTGTTCCCCACCTGCGCCTCACTTGGACATGGTAACTTTGCTCCGGACTTTGGCCTCAACTGGTCCTGATGACTCTGGTCCCCCCACCTAGTCCTCAATCAGGACCTGGTGACTGTGGTCCCCCCTGGGTCTCACCTGGACCTGGTGACTCTCGTTCCCACATGAACAACACCTGGACATGGTGACTGTGGTGTTCTTGTAGACTCATTTTACCTGGTGACTCCGGTCCCCACTAGGGCCTAACCTGGAACTGGTGACTCTGGCCTGCAGGATGTCCTCACCTGGACCTGTTGAGTAGGGTTGCCACCTAGACCTCACCCATACCTGGTGACTCTGTTCCCCACGTGGGCCTCATGGACCTGGTGAATCTGGTCCTTACCTGGTCCTCTCTCAGACCCGGGGACTCTGTTCACCACCTGCGCCTCACTTGGTCCTGGTGAATCTCGTCCCCACTGGGCCTCACCAAGTCCTGGTGACTTTGTTCCCCACCTGGACCTGATTGCTGTGGACACTTTCATGGCCTCACCTGGAACTGGTGACTCTGATCCTATCTGCGCGTCACCCAAACCTGGTGACCCTGGTCCTCACCTGGGCATCATTGGTACCTGGTGACTCTGTTCCACACCTGAGCCTAACCTGGAAATGATGACTCTGGAACCTCTCTTGGCCTCACCCTGACCTGGTGACTCTGGTCCCCATCTGGATGTCACCTGGACAGGTGATTCTGGTACCCCTCTAGGCCTCAACCAGGTCTGGTGACTATGGTCCTCAACTGTGCCTCACATGGACCTAGTGAAAATGCTCCATCTTGGCCTCATTTGGACCTGGTGACTCTGGCTCCTCCCTGGGCATCATCGGGACATGGTTCCACAGCATGGCCTGCAGGTTGGCCTCACCTGGACCTTGTGAGTGGGGTTGCCACCTGGGCCTCACCCATACCGTGTGACAGAGAAACCCACGTGGGCCTCACTTGGACCTGGTGAATCTGGTCCTTACCTGGTCCTCACCCGGAACTGGTATCTCTGGTCACCACCAGGGAATCACATGGACCCGGTGAAACTTGTCCCCTCTGGGCCTCACCCAGTCCTGATGACTTTGTTCCCCACCTGGACCTGATTGCTGTGGACTCCTTCTTGGCCTCACCAGGAACTGGTGACTCTGAACCTAACTGGGCATCACCCAGATCTGGTGACTCTGGTCCTCACCTGTGGACCATTATGACCTGGATACTCTGTTCCACACCTGAGACTCACCTGGACAAGATGACCTTGGAACCCCTCTGGGCCTCAGCCTGACATGGTGATTCTGGTCCCCATCTGGATGTCACCTAGACCAGGTGAATCTGGTACCACTCTAGGCCTCAACTTTACCTGGTGACCCTGGTCCTCAACTGGGCCTCACCGGGACCTAGTGAACATGCTCCAAAAATGCGCCTCATCTGGACCTGGTGACGCTGGTTCTACCTGGGTATCATCGTGACATGGTTACTCTATTCCCCACTGGGACTGACCTGATCCTGGTAACTCTGGTCCTGACTTTGGCCTCTTCTCTACCAGGTGACTCTGGCTCCACCTGGGCCTCACCTGTAACTGGTGACTCTGATCCTTTGCATGGCCTCACCTGACCTGGTGACTGTGGTTCCCATCAGGACCTCACCTGGACCTCATGTCTCTGGTCCAAACTGGGCCTCACCAGGACCTTGTGTCTCTGGTACCCACCTGGATAGCATCAGGATATGGTTACACTGTTCACTAACAGTGAACCAGCTGGACATATTAACTCTGGTCTTCACCTGGGCCACATCTGGACATGGTGATTGTGGTCTGCACCTGAGACTACTCTAGATCTGGTGACTGTGGTCCCCACCTGGGCTTCACCTGGATTTGGGGACTCTGGTCCCCATCTGGATGTCACCTAGACCAGGTGAATCTGGTACCCCTCTGGGCCTCAACCAGATCTGGTGACTCTGGTCCGCAAAAAGGCCTCACCTGGAGCTAGTGAATATGCTCCATCTGGGCCTCATTTGGACCTGGTGACTCTGGTCCCTACGTGGGTAACATCGGGACATGGTTCCACATAATGGTCTGCAGGTTGGCCTCTTCTTGACCTGGTAACTCTGGTCCCTACCTGGGCATCATCGGGACACGGTTCCTCTGCATGGCCTGCAGGTTGGCGTCACCTGGACCTCGTAACTCTGGTCCCTACCTGGGCATCATCGGGACACGGTTCCTCTGCATGACCTGCATGTTGGCCTCACCTGGACCTGGAGAGTGGGCTTGCCACCTGGGCCTCACCCATACCTGGTGACACAGGTCCCACGTGGGCCTAACTTGGACCTGGTTTATCTGGTCCTTACCTGGTCCTCACCCGGAACTGGTAACCCTTGTCACCACCTGGGCCTCACCTGGACCTGGTGAATCAGGTCCCCATCTGGGCCTCACCCAGTCCTGGTGACTTTGTTCCCCACCTGGACCTGATTGCTGTGGACTAATTCTTGGCCTCACCTGGAACTTGTGACTCTGCTTGTAACTGGGCCTCACCCAGATATGGTGACTCTGGTCCTCACCTGTGGACCATTATGACCTGGATACTCTGTTCCACACCTGAACCTCACCTGGACATGATGACTCTGGAAGCCCTCTGGGCCTCACCCTGACATGGTGACTCTGGTCCCCATCTGGATGTCCCCTAGACCAGGTGAATCTGGTACCCCTCTAGGCGTCAACTAGACCTGGTGACTCTGGTTCTCATCTGGGCCTACCTGGACCTAGTGAATATTCTCCCCACCAGCGCCTCGATGGACCTGGTGACTCTGGTTCTACCTGGGCATCATTGGGACATGGTTACTGCATTACCCACTGGGACTGACCTGATCCTGGTAACTCTGGTCCTGACTTTGGCCTCTTCTGTACCAGGAGACTCTGGCTCCACCTGGGCCTCACCTGTACCTGGTGACTCTGATCCTAAGTATGGCCTCACCTGACCTGGTGACTATGGTTCCCATCGGGACCTCAACTGGACCTCATGTCTCCGGTTACACCTGGGCCTAACCAGGACTTGGTGTCTCTGGTACCCACATAGGTAGCATCAGGATATGGTTACACTGTTCACTAATAGTGACCCAGCCAGACCTATTAACTCTGGACTTCACCTGGGCCACACCTGGACATGGTGACACTGGTTCGAACCTGGGTCTCACCTGGACATTGTGAGTCGGATCCCCACCTGGTCCTCACGTGTAACTGGTGATTCTCATTCCAGCATGGACATCACGTGGACCTGGTGGCTGCAGTGTTTCTAGCTTCTCATATACCTCGTGACTCTGGTCCCCACCAGGGCTTCACCGGGACCTGGTGAGTGTGGTTGCCACCTGCACCTCACATGGACCTGGTGATTCTGGTCTGCACCTGAGACTACCCTGAATCTGGTGACTGTGGTTCCCTCCTGGGCTTCACCTGGATTTGGGGACTCCGGTCCCCATCTGGGCCTCACCTGGCCCTGTTGACCATGGTCCTCAACTGGGCAAAATTGGGACCCTGTACTGTGTTCCACAACTGGACCTCACCTGGACCAGGTGACTCTGGTCCCCCTCTGGGTCTCACCGCGCCCTTGTGACTGTGAACCCCACTTTGGCCTGGCTTCGACCTGCTGACGCGGGTTGCCACCTGCGCCTGACCTCGAAATGTTGACTCTGGTTCTTTCAAGGGCCTCCCCTGTACCTGGTGATCCTGGTGCCCACCTGGTCCTCACCTTGACGTGGTGACCTTTGTCACCACCGGGGACTCACCTGGACCTGCTTACTGTGTTCCACACCTGGCCTCAAGTACACCTCTTGACCATTGTCCCCAAGCCCACCTAACATGGACCTGTTGCCTCTGATCCCCACCGGGGCCTCACGTGTACCTGGTAACTCTGGGCCTCACCTGGGCCTTATCTGCACCTAGAGACTCTGGTCCCCACCTGGACTTCACCTGGATCTGGTGACTCTGGTCCCCACCTGGATTTTACCTGGATCTGGTGACTCTGGTCCCCACCTGGATATCACCAGAACCGGATGACACAACCGGAGTTGGGGACAGTGGTCCTCAGCTGGGCCTCAACAGGACCTGGTGAATCTACTCCAAACTTAGGCTTCGTCTGGACATTGTGACTCTTTTCCCACCTGGCATCAATGGGACATGGTTACTCTGTTCCCCACCTGGGCCTCACCTGGACATGATAACTTTGCTGCACACTTTGGCCTCAACTGGTCCTGATGACTCTCGTCCCCCAACCTAGGCCTCAATCTGGACCTGGTGACTGTCGTCCCCAACTTGGTCTCAGCTGGACCTGGTGACTCCAGTTCCCACATGAACCACTACTGGACCTGGTGACTGTGGTGTTCTTGTAGACTCACATTTACCTTGTGACTCCCGTCCCCACTAGGGCCTCACCTGGATCTGGTGACTCTGGCCTGCAGGTTGGCCTCACCTGGACCTGGTGAGTGTGGTTGCCACCTGGGCCTCACCCATACCTGGTGACTCAGTTCCCCACGTGGGTCATGTGGACCTGGTTAATTTGGTCCTTACCTGTTCCTCTCCCGGACCCGGGGACTCTGGTCACAACCTGGGCCTCAGCTGGACCTGGTGAATCTGGTCCCTTCTGGGTCTCACACAGTCCTGGTGACTTTGTTCCCCACCTGGACCTGATTGCTGTGGACTCTTTCTTGGCCTCACCTGGAACTGGTGACTCTGGTCCCTATCTGGATGTCACCTGGACCAGGGGATTCTGGTACCCCTCTGGGCCTCAACCAGATCTGGTGACTCTGGTCCTCAAATGGGCCTCAGCTGGACCTAATGAATATGCTCCATCTGGGCCTCATTTGGACCTGGTGACTCTGGTCCCTACGTGGGCAACATCGGGACATGGTTCCACATAATGGTCTGCAGGTGGGCCTCTTCTTGACCTGGTAACTCTGGTCCCTACCTGGGCATCATCGGGACACGGTTCCTCTGCATGGCCTGCAGGTTGGCGTCACCTGGACCTGGTGAGTGGGCTTGCCACCTGGGCCTCACCCATACCTGGTGATACAGGTCTCACGTGGGCCTCACTTGGACCTGGTTTATCTGGTCCTTACCTGGTCCTCACCCGGAACTGGTAACTCTTGGCACCACCTGGGAATCACATGGACCTGGTGAATCAGGTCCCCATCTGGGCCTCACCCAGTCCTGGTGACTTTGTTCCCCACCTGGACCTGATTGCTGTGGACTCCTTCTTGGTCTCACCTGAAAATTGTGACTCTGCTCCTAACTGGGCCTCACCCAGATCTGGTGACTCTGGTCCTCACCTGTGGACCATTATGACCTGGATACTCTGTTCCACACCTGAACCTCACCTGGACATGATGACTCTGGATCCCCTCTGGGCCTCACCCTGACATGGTGACTCTGGTCCCCATCTGGAGGTCCCCTAGACCAGGTGAATTTGGTACCCCTCTAGGCCTCAATTAGACCTGGTGACTCTGGTCTTCATCTGGGCCTCACCTGGACCTAGTGAATATTCTCCCCACCTGCGCCTCGATGGACCTGGTGACTGGCACTACCCGGGCATCATTGGGACAGGGTTACTGTATTACCCACTGGGGCTGACCTGATCCTGGTAACTCTGGTCCTGACTTTGGCCTCTTCTGTAAGAGGTGACTCTGTGTCTACCTGGGCCTCACCTGTACCTGGTGACTCTGATCCTAAGCATGGCCTCACCTGACCTGGTGACTGTGGTTCCCATCGGGACCTCACCTGGACCTCATGTCTCCAGTTACACTTGGGCCTCACCAGGACCTGGTGTCTCTGGTACCCACCTGGGTAGCATCAGGATATGGTTACACTGTTCACTAACACTCATCCAGCCGGACCTAATAACTCTGGTCTTCACCTGGGGCACACCAGGACATGGTGACACTGGTTCCCATCTGGGTCTCACCTGGACATGGTGAGTCGGATCCCCACCTGGTCCTCACCTGTAACTGGTGATCCTCGTTCCCACATGGACATGATGTGGACCTGGTGGCTGCAGTGTTTCAAGCTTCTCATGTACCTCGTGTCTCTGGTCCCCACAGTGGCCTCACCGGGACCGGGTGAGTGTGGTTGCCACCTGCACCTCACATGGACCTGGTGATTCTGGTCTGCACCTGAGACTACCCTGGATCTGGTGCCTGTGGTCCCCACCTTGGCTTCACCTGGATTTGGGGACTCCGGTCCCCATCTGGGCCTCACCTGGCCCTGTTGACCATTGTCCTCAACTGTGCAAAATTGGTACCCGGAGACTGTGTTCCACAACTGGACCTCACCTGGACCAGGTGACTCTGGTCCCACTCTGGGTCTCATCGTGCCCTAGTGACAGTGAACGCCACTTTGGCCTGACTTGGACCTGCTGACCCTGGTTTCCACCTGCGCCTGACCTGGAACTGTTGACTCTGGTTCTTTCAAGGGCCTTCCCTGGACCTGGTGATCCTGGTCGGACCTGGGCCACACCTGGACGTGGTGACTCCTGTCACCAATGGGTAGTCACCTGGACCTGCTTACTGTGTTCCACACCTGGGCCTCAAGTAGACCTGTTGACCATGGTCCCCAAGCCGGCCTCACATGGACCTGTTGACTCTGATCCCCACCGGGTCCTCACGTGTCCCTGTAACTCTAGTCCTCACCTGGGCCTCATCTGGACCTAGTGACTCTGGTCCCCATCTGGGCTTCACCTGGATCTGGTGACTCTGGTCCCCACCTGGACTTCACCTGGATCTCGTGACCCTGGACTCCACCTGGACCTCTCCTGGACCTCGTGACTCTCTTTCCAACATGGACCTCACCTGGATCTGGTGACTCTGGTCCTCAGTTTGGCCTCACCTGGACCTGGTGTCTCTCGTCCCCACTTGGACCTAACTCAGAACTGCTGAATCTTGCCCCACCTAGGCCGCACCCAGACCTGGTGACTCTTGTCCCCAGCTATGCCTGAATACGACCTGATGAATCTGGTCCTCACGTGGGCCTCACATGGTCCTGGGACTCAGCTGGATAGAGTGGCTCTGGTTCCCACAAAAGGCTCACCTGATACTGCTGAATGTGGTCTTATTCTATGCCTCACTAGGACCTAGTGATTCTGTTCCCCATCTGGGCCTGCATGGCCATAATGACTCTGGTCCTCACCCAGGCGTCACTGGGACCTGGATACTCTATTCCACATCTGGGCCTCACTTTGACCAGGGACCTCTGGTCCCATTCTGGGCCTCAAACTAAACTGGTTACTCTGGTTTCCCCTCTGGCCCTCACCCTGACCTGGTGACTCTGGTCACCCGTTGGGCTTCACTTGGGCCTGGAGAATCTGGTTCTTATCTGTTCCGCACCTGGATCTGGTGACTGGTCGCCACCTTGGCCTCACCTGGACTTGGTGAATCCTGTTGCCACCTGCGCCTCACCTGGACCTTGCGACTGTGGTCCCACCTGGACCTCACCTGGACGAGGTGACTGGTTCCCACAGGGACCTCACCTGGACCTGGTGACTCAGGTCCTCATATGGGCATCATGGGACCTGGTTTCTCAGTTCCACATCGGGGCCTCCCCTGGACCTAGTGATTCTTGTCCCCCTCTGGGCCTCACCCTGACGTGGTGACTCTGGTCCCCACCTGGATATCACCAGAACCGGGTGACTCTGGTCCCCCTCTGGGACTCACCCGGAGCTGGGGACACTGGTCCTCAGCTGGTCCTCAACAGGACCTGGTGAATCTACTCCTCACTTAGGCCTCGTCTGGACCTTGTGACTCTTTTCCCATCTGGCATCAATGGGACATGTTTACTCTGTTCACCACCTTGGCCTCACATGAACATGATAACTTTTATCCACACTTTGGCCTCAACTGGTCCTGATGACTCTGGTCCCCCCACCTAGGCCTCAATCTGGACCTGGTGACTGCGGTCCCCACCTGGGTCTCACCTGGATCTGCTGACTCTCGTTCCCACATGAACCACACCTAGACCTGGTGACTGTGGTGTTCTTGTAGACTCACATTTACCTGGTGACACCGGTCCCCACTAGGGCCTCACCTGGTTCTGCTGACTGTGGCCTGTCGGTTGGACTCATCTGGACCTGGTGAGTGGGGTTGCCACCTGAGGTTCACCCATACCTGGTGACTCAGGAACACACGTGGTCCTCCTTGACCTGGTGAATCTGGTCCTTACATGGTCCTCTCCCAGACCCAGGGACTCTGGTCACCACCTGGGCCTCACCTGGACCTGGTGAATCTCTTCTCCATCTGGGCCTCACCCAGTCTTGGTGACTTTGTTCCACACCTGGACCTGATTGCTTTGGACTCTTTCTTGGCCTCACCTGGAACTGGTGACTCTTATCCTCTCTGCGCGTGACTCAGGCCTGGTGACTCTGGTCCTCACCTGGGCATCATTGGTACCTGGTGACTCTGTTCCACACCTGAGCCTCACCTGGACATGATGACTCTGGAACCACTCTCGGCCTCACCCTGACCTATTGACTCTGGTCCCCATCTGGATGTCACCTGGACCAGGGGATTCTGGTACCCCTCTGGGCCTCAACCAGATCTGGTTTCTCTTGTCCTCAACTGGGCCTCGGTTGGTCCTAGTGAATATGCTCCATCTTGGCCTCATTTGGACCTGGTTACTCTGGTCCCTACCAGGGCATCATGGGGACCTATTTCTACTGCATGGCCTGCAGGTTGGCCTCACCTGGACCTGGTAACTCTGGTCCCTACCTTGGCATTATCGGGACCCGGTTGCTTTGCATGGCCTGCAGGTAGGCCTCACCTGGAACTGGTGAGTGGGGTTGCCTCTTGGGCCTCACCCATACCTGGTGACACAGGCCCCTACGTGGGCCTCACTTGGACCTGGTGTATCTGGTAATTCTGCTCACCACCTGGGGATCACCTGGACCTGGTGAATCTGGTAACTCTGGTCACCACCTGGGAATCACCTGGACCTGGTGAATCTGTGTCCCCATCTGGGCCTCACCCAATCCTGGTGACTTTTTTCCCCACCTGGCCCTGATTGCTGTGGACTCCTTCTTAGCCTCACCTGGAACTGTTGACTCTGATCCTAACTGGGCCTCACCCAGATCTGTTGACTCTGGTCCTCACCTGTGGATCATTATGACCTGGATACTCTGTTCCACACCTGAGACTCACCTGGACATGATGACTCTGGATCCCCTCTGGTCCTCTCCCTGACATGGTGAATCTGGTCCCCATCTGGACGGCACCTAGACCAGGTGAATCTGGTGCCCCTCTAGGCCTCAACTAGACCTGGTGACTCTGGTCCTCTACTGGGCCTCAACGGGAAGTAGTGAATATGCTCCCCAACTTCGCGTCATCTGGACATGGTGACTCTGGCTCCACCTGGGCCTCACCTGTAACTGGTGACTCTATCCAAAGCATGGCCTCTCCTGAACTGGTGACTGTGGTTCCCATCGGGACCTCACCTGGACCTCAGGTCTCTGGTCCCACCTGGGCCTCACCAGGACCTGGTGTCTCTGGTACCCACCTGGGTAGCATCAAGATATGGTTACACTGTTCACTAACAGTGACCCAGCCGGACCTATTAACTCTGGTCTTCACCTGGGCCACACCTGGACATGGTGACACTCATTCCCACCTGGGTCTCACCTGGAAATGGTGAGTCAGATACCCACCTGGTCCTAACCTATAACTGTTGATTCTCGTTCCCACATGGACATCATGTGGACCTGGTGGCTGCGGTGTTTCTAATTTGTCATGTACCTTGTGACACTGGTCCCCACCAGGGCCTCACCGGGACCTGGTGAGTGTGGTTTCACCTGCACCTCACCTGGACCTGGTGATTCTGGTCTGCACCTGAGACTACCCTGGATCTGGTGACTGTGGTCCCCACCTGGGCTTCACCTGGATTTGGGGACTCTCGTCCCCATGTGAGGCTCACCAGGCCCTGTTGACCAAGGTCCTCAACTGGGCAAAATTGGGACGCGGTGACTGTGTTCCACAACTGGACCTCACCTGGACCACGTGACTCTGGTGCCCCTCTGGGTCTCACCATTCTCTAGTGACTGTGAACCCCACTTTCCCCTGACTTAGACCTGCTGACCCTGGTTGAAACCTGCGCCTGAACTCGAACTGTTGACTCTGGTTCTTTCAAGGGCCTCCCCTGTACCTGGTGATCCTGGTCCGAACCTGGGCCTCACCTGGACGTGGTGACTCTTGTCACCATGGGGACTCACCTGGACCTGCTTACTGTGTTCCACACCTGGGCCTCAAGTAGACCTGTTGACCATGTTCCCCAAGCCGGCCTCACATGGACCTGTTGCCGCTGATCCCCACCGTGGCCTCACGTGTACCTTGTAACTCTGGTCCTCACCTGGTCCTCATCTGGACCTAGAGACTCTGGTCCCCACCTGGGCTTCACCTGGATCTGGAGACTCTGGTCCCCATCTGGACTTCACCTGGATCTGGTGACTCTGGTCCCAATCTGGACCTCTCCTGGACTTGGTGTCTCTCTTGACCACTTTGACCTAACTCAGAACTGCTGAATCTTCCCCCACCTATTACGCACCCAGACCTAGTGACTCTTGTCCCTAGCTATTCCTCAATTCGACCTGATGAATCTGGTCCTCACGTGGACCTCACATTTACCTGGGACTCAGCTGGAAAGAGTGGCTCTGGTTCCCACTAGGGGCTCACCTGATACTGCTGAATGTGGTCTTATTCTATGCCTCACCAGAAACTAGTGATTCTGTTCCCCATCTGGGCCTGCATGTCCTTAGTGACTCTGGTCCTCACTGAGGCATCATTGGGACCTGGATACTCTATTCCACACCTGGGCCTCACTTTTACCAGGAACCGCTGGTCCCATTCTGGGCCTCAAACTAAACTGGTTACTCTGGTTCCCCCTCTTAACCTCACCCTTACCTGGTGACTCTGGTCACCCCTTGGGCCTCCCCTGGGCCTGGTGACTCTGGCCTGCAGGTTGGCCTCACCTGGACTTGATTAGTGGGATGCCACCTGGGCCTCACCCATACCTGGTGACTCAGGTCCCCACATGGGCCTCTTGGACCTGGTGAATCTGGCCCTTACATGGACTTCTCCCAGACCCGGGGAATCTGGTCACAACATGGGCCTCACCTGGACCTGGTGAATCTGGTCCCCATCTGGGCCTAACCCAGTCCTGGTGACTATGTTCCCCAACTGGACCTGATTGCTCTGGACTCTTTCTTGCCCTCACCTTGAACTAGTGACTCTGATCCGATCTGTGCGTCACCCAGACCTGGTGACTCTCGTCCTCACCTGGGCATCATTGGTACCTGGTTACTCTGTTCCACACCTGAGCCTCACCTGGACATGATGTCTCTGGGACCTCTCTGGGCCTCACCCTGACCTGGTGATCTGGTCCCCTTCTGGATGTCACCTGGACCAGGTGATTCTGGAACCCCTCTAGGCCTCAACCAGATCTGGTGACTCTTGTCCTCAAGTGGGCCTCACCTGGACCTAGTGAATATGCTCCATCTGGGCCTCATTTGGACCTGGTGACTCTGGTCACTCACTGGGCATCATCTGGAAATGGTTCCACTGCATGACCTGGTGGTTTGCCTCACCTGGACCTGGTAACTCTGGTCCCTAACTGGGCATCATCGGGACATCTTGACCTGGTGAGTGGGGTTATCACCTGGATCTTACCCATGCCTGGTGTCACAGGTCCCCACGTGGGCCTCCCTTGGACCTGGTGAATGTGGTCCTTACCTAGTCCTCACCCGGAACTTGTAAATCTGGTCACCAACTGGGCATCACCTAACCTGGTGACTTTGTTCCCCACGTGGACCTGATTGCTCTGGACACCTTCTTGGCCTTACCTGGAAGTGGTAACTCTGATCCCAACTGGGCCTCTCTCAGATCTGGTGACTCTGGTCCTCACCTGGGCCTCATCTGGACCTAGTGACTCTGGTCCCCACCTGGGCTTCAACTGGATCTGTTGACTCTGGTCCCCACCTGGATTTCACCTGGAACTGGTGACTCTGGTCCATACCTGAACCTCTCCTGGACCTGGTGACTCACTTTCCAACATGGACCTCACTTGGATCTGGTGACTATGGTCCTCAGTTTGGCCTCACCTGGACCTGGTGTCTCTCGTCCCCACTTTGACCTAACTCAGAACTGCTGATCTTGCCCCACCTAGGCCGCACACAGACATGGTGACTCTTGTCCCCAGCTATGCCTCAATACGACCTGATGAATCTGGTCCTCACGTGGGCCTCCATGGACCTGGGACTCAGCTGGATAGAGTGGCTCTGGTTCCCACAAGGGGCTTACCTGATACTGCTGACTGTGGTCTTATTCTATGCCTCACCAGGACCTAGTGATTCTGTTCCCCATCTGGGCCTGCATGGCCCTAGTAACTCTTTTCCTCACCCAGGCATCAATGGGATCTGGATACTCTATTCCACATCTGCGCCTCACTTTCACCAGGGACCTAGGGTCCCATTCTGGGCCTCAAACTAAACTGGTTATTCTGGTTCCCCCTCTGGGCGTCACCCCTACCTGGTGACTCTGGTCACCCCTTGGGCTTCACTTGGGCCTGGTGAATCTGGTCCTTAGCTGTTCCGCACCTGGATCTGGTGACCGGTCGCTACCTGGGCCTCACCTGGATTTGGTGAAACCTGTTGCCACCTGCGCCTCACCTGGACCTAGTGACTGTGGTCCCACCCAGACATCACCTGGGTCTGGTGGCTCTGGTTCCCATATGGGGCTCTCCTGGACCTGGTTCCTGTGGTCTCCATCTGGCCTCACCTGGAACACAATGACTCTGTTCCATATTTGCCCTCTGCTGGACCTGTTGACTCTGGTACTTACCTGGGCATCATTGGGACCTGGGAACACTCTTATATACCTGGACCTCACCTGGACCTGGTGACTGTGGTCCCACCTGGGCCTCACCTGCATGAGGTGACTGGTTCCCACAGGAACCTCACCTGGATCTGGTGACTCAGTTCCTCATATGGACATTATGGGACCTGGTTTCTCAGTTCCCCATCGGGGCCTGCCCTGGACCTAGTGATTCTCGTCCCACTCTGGGCCTCACTCTGACGTGGTGACTCTGGTCCCCACCTGGATATCACCAGAACCGGGTAACTCTGGTCCCCCTCTGGGCCTCACCCGGAGCTGGGGACACTGGCACTCAACTGGGCCTCAACAGGACCTGGTGAATCTACTCCTCACTTAGGCCTCGTCTGGACCTTGTGACTCTTTTCCCACCTGGCATCAATGGGACTTGGTTACTCTCTTTCCCACCTGGGTTTCACCTGGACATGATAACTTTGCCCCACACTTTGGCTTCAACTGGTCATGATGACTCTGGTCTCCCCACCTAGGCCTCAATCAGGACCTGGTTACTGTGGTCCCCATCTGGGGCTCCCCTGACCTGGTGACTCTCGTTCCTACATGAACCACACCTAGACATGGTGACTGTGGTATTCTTGTAGACTCACATTTCCCTGGTGACTCCGGTCCCCACTAGGGCCTCCCCTGGATCTGGTGACTCTGGCCTGCAGGTTGGCCTCACCTGGACTTGGTGAGTGGGGTTGACACCTGGGCGTCACCCATACCTGGTGACTCAGGTCCCCACGTGGACCTCTTGGACCTGGTGAATCTGGTCCTTACCTGACCTCCCCCAGACCCAGGGACTCGGGTTACCACCTGGGACTCACCTGGACCTGGTGATTCTGGTCCCCATCTGGGCCTCACCCAGTCCTGGTGACTTTTTTCCCCACCTGGACCTGATTGCTGTGGACTCTTCCTTGGCCTCACCTGGAACTGGTGACTCTGATCTTATCTGTGCGTCACCCAGACCTGGTGACTCTTGTCCTCACCTGGGCATCATTGGACCTGGTGCCTCTGTTCCACACCTGAGCCTCACCAGGACATGATGACTCTGGAACCACTCTTGGCCTCACCCTGACCTGGTGACTCTGGTCCCTATCTGGATGTCACCTAGACCAGGTGAATCTGGTACCCCTCTAGGCCTCAACTAGACCTGGTGACACTGGTCCTCAACTGGGCCTCACCGGGACCTCGTGAATATGCTCCCCACTTGCGCCTCCTCTGGACCTGGTGACTCTGGTTCTACCTGGGCATCATCGGGACATGGTTACTCTATTCCCCACTGGGACTGACCTGTTCCTAGTAACTCTGGTCCTGTCTTTGACCTCTTCTGTACCAGGTCACTCTGGCTCCACCTGGGCTTCACTTGTAACTGGTGACTCTGACCCTAAGCATGGCCACACCTGTCCTAGTGACTGTGGTACCCATCGGGACCTCACCTGGACCTCATGTCTCTGTTCCCACCTGGGCCTCACCAGGACCTGGTGTCTCTGGTACCCACCTGGGTAGCATCAGGATATGGTTATAGTGATGACTAACAGTGACCCAGCTGGACATATTAACTCTGGTCTTCACCTGGGCCACACCTGTACATGGTGATTGTGGTATGCACCTGAGACTACCCTGGATCTGGTGACTGTGGTCCCCACCGGGGCTTCACCTGGATTTGGGGACTCCGGTCCCCATCTGGGCCTCACTTGGCCCTGTTGACCATGGTCCTCAACTGGGCAAAATTGGGACCCGGTGACTGTGTTCCACAACTGGACCTCACCTGGACCAGGAGACTCTGGTCCCCCTCTGGGTCTCACTGTGCCCTAGTGACTGTGAACCCCACTTTGGCCTGACTTGGACCTGCTGACACTGGTTTCCACCTGCGCCTGACCTCGAACTGTTTACTCTGGTTCTTTCAAGGGCCTCCCCTGTACCTGGTGATCCTGGTCCCCACCTGGGCCTCACCTGGACGTGGTGACTCTTGTCACCACCGGGGACTCACCTGGACCTGGTTACTGTGTTCCACACCTGGGCCTCAAGTAGATCTGTTGACCATGGTCCTCAAGCCGGCCTCACATGGAACAGTTGCCTCTGATCCTCACCGAGGCCTCACGTGTACCTGGTAACTCTGGTCCTCACCTGGGCCTCATCTGGACCTAGTGACTCTGGTCCCAACCTGGGCTTCACCTGGATCTGATGACTCTGGTCCCCACCTGGATTTCACCTTGATCTGGTGACACTGGTCCCCACCTGGACCTCTCCTGGACCTGGTGACTCTCTTTCCAACATGGACCTTACCTGGATCTTGTGACTCTGGTCCTCAGTTTGGCCTCACCTGGACCTGGTGTCTCTCATCCCCACTTTCACCTAACTCAGAAGTGCTGAATATTGCCCCACCTAGGCCGCACCCAGACCTGGTGACTCTTGTCCCCAGCTATGCCTCAATTCGACTTGATGAATCTGGTCCTCACGTGGGCCTCACATGGACCTGGGACTCAGCTGGATTGAGTGGCTCTGGTTCCCAAAATCGGCTCACCTGATACTGGTGACTGTGGTCTTATACTATGCCTCACCAGGACCTAGTGATTCTGTTCCCCATCTGGGCCTGCATGGCCCTAGTGAGTCTGGTCCTCACACAGGCATCAATGGGACCTGGATACTCTATTCCACACATGGGCCTCACTCTGACCAGGGACCTCTGGTCCCATTCTGGGCCTCAAACTAAACTGGTTACTCTGGTTACCCCTCTGGGCCTCACCCTTGCCTGGTGACTCTGGTCACCCTTTGGGCTTCACTTGGGCCTGGTGAATCTGGTCTTTAGCTTGTCCTCACTTGGATCTGGTGACTGTTCGCCACCTGGGCCTCACCTGTACTTGGTGAATCCTATTGCCACGCGCGCGTCACCTGGACCTTGTGAGTGTGGTCCCACCTGGACCACACCTGGATCTGGTGGCTCTGGTTCCCATAAGGGGCTCTCCTGTAACTGGTTCCTGTCGTCTCCATCTGGCCTCACCTGGAACACAATGACTCTGATCTATATTTGAGCCTCTCCTGGACCTGTTAACTCTGGTTTTTACATGAGCATCATTGGGACCTGGACACTCTCTTATATACCTGGGCCTCACCTGGACCTGGTGACTGTGGTCCCACCTGGGCCTAACCTGGACGAGGTGACTGGTTCCCACAGGAACCTCACCTGGATCTGGTGACTCAGATCCTCATATGGGCATCATGGGACCTGGTTTCTCAGTTCCACATCGGGGCCTCACCTGCACCTAGTGATTCTCGTCCCCCTCTGGGCCTCACCCTGACGTGGTGACTCTGGTCACCACCTGGATATCAACAGAACCGGTGATTGGTCCCCCTCTGGGACTCACGCGGAGCTGGCGACACTGGTCCTCAACTGTGCCTCAACAGGACCTGGTGAATCTACTCCTCACTTAGGTCTCGTATGGACCTTGTGACTCATTTCCCACCTGGCATCAATGGGACAAGGTTACTCTAGTCCCCACCTGGACCTCACATGGACATGATAACTTTGCTCCACACTTCGGTCTCAACTGGTCTTGATGACCCTCGTCCCCTCACCTAGGCCTCAATCTGGACCTGGTTACTGTGGTCCCCACCTGGGTTTCACCTGGACCTGTTGACTCTCCTTGCCACATGAACCCCACCTGGACCTGGGGACTGTGGTGTTCTTTTTTTTTTTATTTTTATTTATTTATGATAGTCACAGAGAGAGAGAGAGGCAGAGACACAGGCAGAGGGAGAAGCAGGCTCCAAGCACCGGGAGCCTGACGTGGGATTCGATCCTGGGTCTCCAGGATCGCGCCCTGGGCCAAAGGCAGGCGCCAAAACCCCGCGCCACCCAGGGATCCCGACTGTGGTGTTCTTGTAGACTCACATTTACCTGGTGACTGCGGTACCCACTAGGCCCTCACCTGGATCTGGTGACTCTGGCTTGCAGGTTGGCCTCACCTGGACCTGGTGAGTGGGGTTGCCACCTGAGCTTCACCCATACCTGATGACTCAGGAACCCACGTGGTTCTCTTGGACCTGGTGAATCTGGTCCTTACATGGTCCACTCCCCGACCCGGGGATTCTGGTCACCTCCTGGGCCTCACCTGGACCTGGTGAATCTCTACCCCATCTGGGCCTCAACCAGTCCTGGTGCGTTTGTTCCCCACCAGGACCTGATTGCTTTGGACTCATCCTTGGCCTCACCTGGAACTGGTGACTCTTATCCTCTCTGCGCGTGACTCAGGCATGGATACTCTGGTCCCCATCTGGATGTCACCTGGACCAGGTGATTCTGGTACCCCTCTCGGCCTCAAACAGTTCTGGTGACTCTGGTCCTCAACTGGGCCTCACCTGGACCTAGTGAATATGCTCCATCTGGGCCTCATTTGGACCTGGTGACTCTGGTCCCTACTTGGGCATCATCGGGACATGGATCCACTGCATGGCCTGTAGGTTGGCCTCAGCTGGACCTGGTAACTCTGGTCCTTACCTGGGCATCATCGGGACACGGTTCCTCTGCATGGCTTCCAGGTTGGCCTCACCTGGACCTAGTGAGTGGGGTTGCCACCTGGGGCTCACCCATACCTGGTGACACAGGTCCCCGCGTGGGCCTCACTTGGACGTGGTGAATCTGGTCCTTACCTGGTCCTCACCCGGAACTCCTAACTCGGGTTACCACCTGGGAATCACTTGAACCTGGTTAATCTGGTCCCCATCTGGTCCTCATACAGTCCTGGTGACTTTGTCAACCCACCTGGACCTGATTGCTGTGGACTCCTTCTTGGCCTCACCTGGAACTGGTGACTCTTATCCTAACTGGGCCTCACCCAGATCTGGTGACTCTGGTCCTCACCTATGGACCATTAGGACCTGGATACTCTGTTCCACACCTGAGCCTCACCTGGAAATGATGACTCTGGATCCACTCTGGGCCTCACCCTGACATGATGACTCTTGTCCCCATTCGGATGTCACCTAGACTAGGTGAATCTGGTATCCCTCTAGGACTCAACTTGACCTGGTGACTCTGGTCCTGAACTTGGCCTCACGGGGACCTAGTGAACATGCTCCCCACCTGCGCCTCATCTGGACCTGGTGACTCTGGTTCTACATGGGAATCACTGGGACCTGGATACTCTCTTATATACCTGGGCTTCACCTGGACCTGGTGACTGTGGTCCCACCTGGGCCTCACCTGGACGAGGTGACTGGTTCCCACAGGGACCTCACCTGGACCTGGTGACTCAGGTCCTCATATGGGCATCATGGGACCTGGTTTCTCAGTTCCACATCGGGGCCTCACCTGGACCTAGTGATTCTCGTCCCCCTCTGGGCCTCACCCTGACGTGGGGACTCTGGTCACCACCTGGATATCACCAGAACCGGGTGACACTGGTCCCCCTCTGGGACTCTCCCGGAGCTGGGGACACTGGTCCTAAGGTGGGCCTCAACAGGAACTGGTGAATCTACTCCTCACTTAGGCCTCGTCTGGACCTTGTGACTCTTTTCCCACCTGGCATCAATGGGACATGGTTACTCTTCCCATCTGGGCCTCACATGGACATGATAACTTTGCTCCACACTTTGGTCTCAACTGTTCCTGATGACTCTGTTCCCCCCACCTAGGCCTCAATCTGGACCTGGTGACTGTGGTCCCCACCTGGGTCTCACCTGAACCTGGTGACTCTCGTTCCCACATGAACCACACCTGGACCTGGTGACTGTGGTGTTCTTGTAGACTCACATTTACCTGGTGACACTGGTCCTGACTAGGGCCTCACCTGGATCTGGTGACTCTGGCCTGCCGGTTGGCCTCACCTTGACCTGGTGAGTGGAGTTGCCACCTGGGCCTCACACATAGCTGGTGACTCAATTCCCCTCGTGGGCCTCTTGGACTTGGTGAATCTGGTCCTTACCTGGTCCTGTCCCAGACCCGGGTACTCTGGTCACCACCTGGGCCTCACCTGGACCTGGTGAATCTGGTCCCCATCTGGGCCTCACCCAGTCCTCGGGACTTTGTTCACCACCAGCACCTGATTGCTGTGGACTCTTTCTTGGCCTCACCTGGAACTGGTGACTCTGATCCTTTCTGCGGGTCACCCAGACCTGGTGACTGTAGTCCTCACCTGGGCATCATTGGTACCTGGGGACTCTGTTCCACACCTGAGCCTCACCTGGACATGATGACTCTGGAACCATTCTGGGTCTCATCCAGACCTGGTTACTCTGGTCCTCATCTGGATGTCACCTGGACCAGGTGTTTCTTGTACCCCTCTAGGCCTCAACCATATCTGGTGTCTCTGGTCCTCAACTGGGCCTCAGTGGGACCTAGTGATCATGCTGCCCACCTGCGCCCCATCTGGACCTGGTGACTCTGGTTCTACCTGGGCATCATCGGGACATGGTTACTCTATTCCCCAGTGGGACTGACCTGATCCTGGTAACTCTGGTCCGGACTTTGGCCTCTTCTGTACCACGTGACTCTGGCTCCACCTGGGCCACACCTGTAACTGGTGACTCTGATCCTAAGCATGGCCTCACCTGACCTGGTGACTGTGGTTCCCACTGAGACCTCACCTGGACTTCATGTCTCTGGTCCACCTGGGCCTCACCAGGACCTGGTGTCTCTGGTACCCACCTGGGTAGCATCAGGATATGGTTACACTGTACACTAACAGTGACCCAGCCGGACCTATTAACTCTGGTCTTCACATGGGCCACTCCTGCACATGGTGACACTGGTTCCCACCTGGGTCTCACGTGGACATGATGAGTCGTATCCCCACCTGGGCCTCACCTGTCACTGCTGATTCTCGTTCCCACATGGAATCATGTGGACTTGGTGGCTGCAGTGTTTCTAGCTTCTCATGTACCTCGTGACTATGGTCCCCACCAGGGCCTCACCGGGACCTGGTAAGTGTGGTTGCCACCTGCACCTCACCTGGACCTGGTGATTCTGGTCTGCACCTGAGACAAACCAGGAGTTGGTGACTGTGGTCCCCACCTTGGCTTCACCTGGATTTGGGGACTCCAGTCCCCATCTGGGCCTCACCTGGCCCTGTTGACCATGGTTCTCAACTCGCAAAATTGGGAACCAGAGACAGTGTTCCACATCTGGACCTCACCTGGGCCAGGAGACTCTGGTCCCTGTCTGGGTCTCACCGTGCCCTAGTGACTGTGAACCTCACTTTGGCCTGACTTGGACCTGCTGACCCTGGTTGCCACCTGCGCCTGAACTCGAACTGTTGACTGTGGATCTTTCAAGGGCCTCCCCTGGACCTGGTGATCCTGGTCCCAACTTGGGCCTCACCTGGACGTGGTGACCCTTGTCAACACCGGGGACCCACCTGGACCTGGTTACAGTGTTCCACACCGGGGCCTCAAGTAGACCTGTTGACCATGGTCCCAAAGCCGGCCTCACATGGACCTGTTGCCTCTGATTCCCACCGGGGCCTCACGTGTACCTGGTAACTCTGGTCCTCACCTGGGCCTCATCTGGACCTAGTGACTCTGGTCCCCACCTGGGCTTCACCTCGATCTGGTGACTGGTCCCCACCTGGGCTTCACCTAGATCTGGTGACTCTCGTCCCCACCTGGACCTCTCCTGGACCTGGTGACTCTCTTTCCAACATGGACCTCACCTGGATCTGGTGACTCTGGTACTCAGTTTGGCCTCACCTGGACCTGGTGTCTCTCGTCCCCATTTTGACCTAACTCAGAACTGCTGAATCTTGCCCCACCTAGGCCGCACCCATACCTGGTGACACTTGTCCCCAGCTATGCCTCAATTCGACCTGATGAATCTGGTCCTCACTTGGTCCTCACATGGACCTTGTACTCAGCTGAATAGAGTGGCTCTTGTTCCCACAAGGGGCTCACCTGATACTGGTGACTGTGGTCTTATCTATGCCTCACCAGGACCTAGTGATTCTGTTCCCCATCTGGGCCTGCATGGCCCTAGTGACTCTGGTCCTCACCCAGGCATCACTGGGACCTGTAAACTATATTCCACACCTGGGCCTCACTTTGACCAGGGACCTCTGGTCCCATTCTGGGCCTCAAACTAAACTGGTTACTCTGGTTCCCCCTCTGGGCCTCACCCTTACCTGGTGTCTCTGGTCACCCCTTGGGCTTCAATTGGGCCTGGTGAATCTGGTCCTTAGCTGGTCCGCACCTGGATCTGGTGATTGGTCGCCACCTGGGTCTCACCTGGACTTGGTGAATCCTGTTGCCAACTGCGCCTCACCTGGACCTTGTGACAGTGGTCCCACCTGGACCTCACCTGGATCTGGTGGCTCTGGTTCCCATATGGGGCTCTCCTGAACCTGGTCCATGTTGTCTCCATATGGCCTCAACTGGAACACAATGACTCTGATAGATATTTGGGTCTCTCCTGAACCTGATGACGCTGGTCCTTACCTGGGCATCACTGGGACCTGGATACTCTCTTATATACCTGGGCCTCACCTGGACCTGGTGACTGTGGTCCCACCTGGGCCTCACCTGGACGAGGTGACTGGTTCCCACAGGGATCTCACCTGGACCTGGTGACTCAGGTCCTCATATGGGCATCATGGGACCTGGTTTCTCACTTCCACCTCGGGGCCTCACCTGGACCTAGTGATTCTCGTCCCCCTCTGGGCTTCACCCTGACGTGGTGACTCTGGTTCCCACCTGGATATCACCAGAACCGGGTGACAGTGGACCCCTCTGGGACTCACCTGGAGCTGGGGACACTGATCCTCAAATCGGCCTCAACAGGACCGGTGAATCTCCTCCTCACTTAGGCCTCGTCTGGACCTTGTGACTCTTTTCCCACCTGGCATCAATGGGACATGGTTACTCTGTTCCCAACCTGGGCTTCACCTGGACATGATAACTTTGCTCCACACTGTGGCCTCAAATGGTCCTGATGAAACTGGTCCCCCCACCTAGGCCTCAATCTGGACCTGGTGACTCTCGTTCCCACTTGAAACACACCTGGCCCTGTTGACTGTGGTTTTCTTGTAGACTCACATTTACCTGTTTACTCCGGTCCCCACTAGGGCCTCACCTGGATCTGGTGATTCTGACCTACAGGTTGGCCTCACCTGGACCTGGTGAGTGGGGTTGCCATGTGGGCCTCACCCTTACCTGTTGACTCAGATCCACACGTGGGACTCTTGGACCTGGTGAATCTGGTCCTTACCTGGTCCTCTCCAAGACCCGGGGACTCTGGTCACCACCTGGGCCTCACCTGGATCTGGTGAATCTGGTGCCCATCTGGGCCTCACCCCGTCCTGGTGACTCTGTTCCCCTCTGGACCTGATTGCTGTGGACTCCTTCTTGGCCTCAACTGGAAGTGGTGACTCTGATCCTACCTGGGCCTCACCCAGATCTGGTGACTCTGGTCCTCACCTGTGGACCATTATGACCTAGATACTCTGTTCCACACCTGAGCCTCACCTGGACTTGATGACGCTGGATCCCCTCTGGGCCTCAGCCTGACATGGTGACTCTGGTCCCCATCTGGATGTCACCTAGACCAGGTGAATCTGGTACCCTTCTAGGCCTCAACTTGACCTGGTGACTCTAGTCCTCATCTGGGCCTCACTGGGACATAGTGAACATACTCCCCACCTGCGCCTCATCTGGACCTGGTGACTCTGGTTTTACCAGGGCATCATCAGGAAATGGTTACTCTATTCACCACTGGGACTGAACTGATCCTGGTAAATCATGTCCTGACTTTGGCCTCTTCTGTACCAGGTGACTCTGGCTCCTCCTGGACCTCACCTGTAACTGGTTACTCTGATCCTAAGCATGGCTTCACCTGACCTGGTGACTTTGGTTCCCATCGGGACCTCACCTGGACCTCATGTCTCTGGTTCCACCTGTGCCTCACCAGTACCTGGTGTATCTGGTACCCACCGGGGTAGCATCAGTATATGGTTACACTGTTCACTAACAGTGACCCAGCTGGACCTATTAACTCTGGTCTTCACCTGGGCCACACCTGGACATGGTGACACTGGTTCCCACCTGGGTCTCACCTGGACATGGTGAGTCGGATCCCCACCAGGTCCTCACGTGTAACTGGAGATTCTCGTTCCCACGTGGACATCACGTGGAACTGGTGGCTGCATTGTTTCTAGCTTCTCATGTACCCTCGTGACTCTGGTCCGCACCAGGGCCTCACCGGGATCTGGTGAGTGTGGTTGACACCTGCAACTCACCTGGACCTGGTGAATCTGGTCTGCACATGAGACTATCCTGGATCTGTTGACTGTGGTCCCCACCTGGTCTTCACCTGGATTTGGGGACTCCAATCCGCATATGGGCCTCACCTGGTCCTGTTGACCATGGTCCTCAACTGGACAAAATTGGGACCCGGTGACTGTGTTCCATAACTGGACCTCACCTGGACCAGGTGACTCTGGTCCCCCTCTGGGTCTCACCGTGCCCTAGTGACTGTGAACCCCACTTTGGCCTGACTTGGACCTCCTGACCCTGGTTGCCACCTGCGCCTGACCTCGAACTGTTGACTCTGGTTCTTTCAAGGGCCTCCCCGGGACCTGATGATCCTGGTCCCCACCTGGGCCTCACCTGGACGTGGTCACTCTTGTCACCACTGGGGACTCACCTGTACCTGCTTACTGTGTTCCACACCTGGGCCTCAAGTAGATCTGTTGACCATGGTCCCCAAGCCGGCCTCACATGGACCTGTGGCCTCTGATCCCCACCGGGGCCTCACGTGTACCTGATAACTCTGGTCCTCACCTGGGCCTCATCTGGACCTAGTGACTCTGATCCCCACCTGGGCTTCACCTGGATCTGGTGACTCTAGTCCCACCTGGACCTCTCCTGGACCTGGTGACTCTCTTTCCAACATGGACCTCAACTGGATATGGTGACTCTGGTCCTCAGTTTGGCCTCACCTGGACCTGGTGTCTCTCGTCCCCACTTTGACCTAACTCAGAACTGCTGAATCTTGCCCCACCTAGGCCGCACCCAGTCCTGGTGACTCTTATCCCCAGCTATGCCTCATTTCGACCTGATGAATAAGTTACTCACGTGGGCCTCCCATGGACCTGGGACTCAGCTGGATAGATTGGCTCTGGTTCCCACAAGGGGCTCACCGGATACTGCTGACTGTGGTCTTATTCTATGCCGAACCAGGACCTAGTGATTCTGTTCCCCATCAGGGCCTGCATGGGCCTAGTGACTCTGGTCCTCACTCAGCCATCATTGGGACCTGGATACTCTATTCAACACCTGGCCTCACTTTGACCAGGCACCTCTGGTCCCATTCTGGGCCTCAAATTAAACTGGTTACTCTGGTTACCACTCTGGGTCTCACCCTTACCTGGTGAATCTGGTTACCCCTTGGGCTTCAATTGGGCCTGGTGAATCTGGTCCTTAGATGGTCCGCACCTGGATCTGGTGACTGTTCGCCACCTGGGCCTCATCTGTAGTTGGTGAATCCTGTTGCCACCTGCGCCTCACCTGGACCTTGTGACTGTGGTCCCACCTGGACCTCACCTGGATCTGGTGGCTCTGGTTCCCATATGGGGCTCTCCTGGCCCTGGTTCCTGTGGTCTCCATCTGGCCTCACCTGGAACACAATGACTCTGTTTCATATTTGGGTCTCTCCTGGACCTGTTGACTCTGGTACTTACATGGGCATCATTGGGACCTGGGTACACTCTTATATACCTGGGCCTCTCCTGGACCTGGTGACTGTGGTCCTACCTGGGCCTCACCTGGACGAGGTGACTGGTTCCCACAGGGACCTCACCTGGACCTGGTGACTCAGATCCTCATATGGGCATTATGGGAACTTTTTTCTCAGTTCCACATCGGGGCCTTCCCTGGACCTAGTGATTCTCGTCCCACTCTGGGCCTCACTCTGACGTGGTGACTCTGGTCCCCACCTGCATATCACCAGAACCGGGTAACTCTGGTCCCCCTCTGGGACTCACCCGGAGCTGGGGACACTGGCACTCAACTGGGCCTCAACAGGAGCTGGTGAATCTACTCCTCACTTAGGCCTCGTCTGGACCTTCTGACTCTTTTCCCACCTGGCATCAATTGGACATGGTTACTCTGTTCCCCACCTGGGCCTCACCTGGACATGATAACTTTGCTCCACACTTTGGCCTCAACTGATCCTGATGACTCTGGTCCCCCCATCTAGACCTCAATCTGGACCTGGTGACTGTGGTCCCCACCTGGTTCTCACCTGGACCTGTGACTCTCATTCCCACATGAAACACACCTGGACCTGATGACTGTGGTGTTCTTGTAGTCTCACATTTACCTGGTGTCTCCGGTCCCCACTAGGGCCTTACCTGTATCTGGTGACTCTGATCCTATCTGCGCGTCACTCAGACCTGGTGACTCTGGTCCTAACCTGGGCATCATTGTACCTGGTGACTCTGTTCGAATCTGAGCCTCACCTGGACATGATGACTCTGGAACCTGGCTGGGACTCACCCTGACCTGGTGACTCTGATCACCATCTGGATGTCACTGGACCAGGTGATTCTGGTACCCCTCTAGGCCTCAACCACTTCTGGTGTCCTCTGGTCCTCAACTGGGCCTCACCTGAACCTAGTGAATATGCTCCATCTGGGCCTAATTTGGACCTGGTGACTCTGGTACCTACCTGGGCATCATCGGGACATGGTTCCACTGGATGGCCTGCAGGTTGGCCTCACATGAACCTGGTAAATCTGTTCCCAACCTGGGCATCATCGGGACATGGTTCCTCAGCATGGCCTGCAGGTTGGCCTCACCTTGAACTTGTGAGTGGGTTTGCCACCTGGGCCTCACACATAGCTGGTGACTCAATTCCCCTCGTGGGCCTCTTGGACCTGGTGAATCTGGTCCTTACCTGGTCCTGTCCCAGAACCGGGGACTCTGGTCACCACCTGGGCCTCACCTGGACCTGGTGAATCTGGTCCCCATCTGGGCCTCACCCAGTCCTGGTGACTTTGTTCCGCACCTGGACCTGATTGCTGTGGACTCTTTCTTGGCCTCACCTGGAACTGGTGACTCTGATCCTATCTGCGCGTCACCCATATCTGGTGACTCTGGGTCTCACCTGGGCATCATTGGTACCTGGTGACTCTGTTCCACGCCTGAGCCTAACCTGGACATGATGACTCTGGAACCACTCTGGACCTCTCCCTGACCTGATGCCTCTGGTCCCTATCTGGATGTCACCTGTACGAGGTGATTCTGGTACCCCTCTAAGCCTCAACCAGATATGGTGACAGTGGTCCTCAACTGGGCCTCACTGGACCTAGTGAATATGCTCCATCTGGGCCTCATTTGGACCTGGTGACTCTGTTCCCTACCTGGGCATCAATGGGACATTGTTCCACTGCATGGCCTGCATATTGGCCTCACCTGGACCTGGTAACTCTGTTCCCTACCTGGGCATCATCGGGACATGGTTCCACAGCATGGCCTGCAGGTTGGCCTCACCTGGACCTGGTAAGTCTTGTCCCTACGTGGGCATCATCGGTACATGGTTCCACCTCATGACCTGCACTTTGGCCTCACCTGGACCTGGTGAGTGGGATTTACACCTGGGCCTCACCCATACATGGAGACACAAGTCCCCACATGGCCCTAACTTGGACCTGGTGAATCTGGTCCTTACCTGGTCTTCACTTGGAACTGGTAACTCTGGTCACCACCTGAGAATCACCTGGACCTGGTGAATCTGGTCCCCATCTGGGCCTCACCTAGTCTTGGTGACTTTGTTCCCAACCTGGACCTGATTGCTGTGGACTCCTTCTTGTCCTCACCTGGAACTGCTGACTCTGATCCTAACTGGACTTCACCCAGATCTGTTGATCCTTGTCCTCACCTGTGGACCAATACGACCTGGATACTTTGTTCCACACCTGAGCCTCACCTGGACATGATGACTCTGGAACCCCTCTGGGCCTCACCCTGTCCTGGTGACTCTGTCCCCATCTGGATGTCACCTAGACCAGGTGAATCTGGGTACCCCTCTAGGCCTCAACTAGACTGGGGGAATCTGGTCCTCAACTGGGGCCTCACCGGGACCTAGTGAATATACTCCCCACCTGCGCCTCATCTGTACTTGGTGACTCGGGTTCTACCTGGGCATCATCGGGACATGGTTACTCTATTCCCCACTGGGACTCTCCTGATCCTGGTAACTCTGGTCCTGACTTTGGCGTCTTCTCTACTTGGTGACTCTGGCTCCACCTGGGCCTCACCTGTAACCTGGTGACTCTGATCCTAAGCATGGCCTCACCTGACCTGGTGTCTGTGGTTCCCATCGGGACCTCACCTGGACCTCATGTCTCTGGTCCCACCTGGGCCTCACCAGGACCTGGTGTCTCTGGTACCCACCTGGGTAGCATCATGATATGGTTACACTCTTCACTAACAGTGACCCAGCCGGACCTATTAAACTTCTGGTCTTCACCTGGGCCACACCTGGACATGGTTGCACTGGTTCCCTCTGGTCTCACGTGGACATGTGATTCAGATCCCTGCCTGATCCTCACCTAACTGGTGATTCTCGTTTCCCACATGGACATCATGTGGACTGGTGGCTGCAGTGTTTCAAGCTTCTCATGTACCTCGTGACTCTGGTCCCCACCAGGGCCTCACCGGTACCTGTTGTGTGTGGTTGCCACCTGCACCTCACCTGGACCTGGTGATTCTGGTCTGCGCCTGAGACTACCCTGGATCTGGTGACTGTGGTCCCCACCTGGGCTTCACCTGGATTTTGGGCTCTCGTTCCCATCTGAGGCTCACCTGGCCCTGTTGACCATGGTCCTCAACTGGGCAAAATTGGGACCCGGTGACTGTGATCCACAACTGGACCTCACCTGGACCAGGTGACTCTGGTCCCTCTCTGGGTGTCACCGTGCCCTAGTGACTGTGAACCCCACTTTGGTCTGACTTGGACCTCCTGACCATGGTTGCCACCTGCGCCTGACCTCGAACTGTTGACTCTGGTTCTTTCAAGGGCCTCCCCTGGACGTGGTGATCCTGGTGCCCACATGGGCCTGACCTGGACCTGGTGACTCTTGTCACCACCGGGAACTCACCTGGACCTGCTTACGGTGTTCCACACCTGGGCCTCAAGTAGACCTGTTGACCATGGTCCCCAAGCCAGCCTCACATGGACATGTTGCCTCTGATCCCCACCGGGGCTTCACGTGTACCTGGTAACTCTGGTCCTCATCTGGGTCTCATCTGGACCTAGCGACTCTGGTCCCTACCTGGGCTTCACCTGGATCTGGTGACTCTGGTCCCCACCTGGACTTCACCTGGATCTTCTGACTCTGGTCCACACCTGGACCTGACCTGCATCTGGTGACTCTGGTCCTCAGTTTGGCCTCATCTGGATCTGGCATCTCTCGTCCCCACTTTGACCTAACTCAGAACTGCTGAATCTTGCCCCACCTCGGCCGCACCAGACTTGGTGACTCTTGTCCCCAGCTATGCCTCAATTCGACCTGATGAATCTGCTCCTCACGTGGGCCTCACATGGACCTGGGGCTCAGCTGGATAGAGTGGCTCTGGTTCCCACAAGGGGCTCACCTGATATAGCTGACTGTGGTCTTATTCTATGCCTCACCTGGTCCTAGCGATTCTGTTCCCATCTGGGCCTGCATGGCCCTAGTGACTCTGGTCCTCACCCAGGAATCATTAGGACCTGGATACTCTATTCCACACCTGTGCCTCACATTGACCATGGACCTCTGTCCCATTCTGGGACTCAAACTAAACTAGTTACTGGTTCCCCTTTGGGCCTCACCCTTACCTGGTGACTCTGGACACCCCTTGGGTCATATGGGCCTGGTGAATCTGGTCCTTAGCTTGTCCTCACTTTTATGGTGAGTGGTCGACACCTGGGCCTCACCTGGACTTGGTGAATCCTGTTGTCACCTGCGCCTCACCTGGACCTGTGACAGTGGTCCACCTGGACTCACCTGGATCTGGTTGCTCTGGTTCCCATATGGGGCTCTCCTGGACCTGGTTCCTGTGGTCTCCATCAGGCCTCACCTGGAACACAATGACTCTGATGCATATTTGTGCCTCTCCTGACCTGTTGACTCTGGTCCTTAACTGGGCATCATTGGGGCCTGGATACTCTCTTATATACCTGGTCCTCACCTGGACGTGGTGACTGTCGTCCCACCTGGACCTCACCGGGACGAGGTGACTGGTTCCCACAGGGACATCACCTGGACCTCGTGACTCAGGTCCTCATATGGGCATCATGGGACCTGGTTTCTCAGTTCCACATCGGGGCCTCAAGTGGACCTAGTGATTCTGGTCCCCCTCTGGGCCTGACCCTGACGTGGTGACTCTGGTCCCAACCTGGATATCACCAGAACCTGGTGACTGTGGTCCCCCTCTGGGACTCACCCTGAGCTGTGGACACTGGTCCTCAACTGGGCCTCAACAGGACCTGGTGAATCTACTCCTCACTTAGGCCTCGTCTGGACCTTGTGACTCTTTTCCACCTGGCATCAATGGGACATGATTACTCTGTTCCCCACCTGGGCCTCACCTGGACATGATAACTTTGCTCCGCACTTTGGCCTCAACTGGTCCTGATGACTCTGGTCCCCCCACCTAGGCCTCAATCAGGACCTGGTGACTGTGGTCCCCACCTGGGTCTCACCTGGACCTGGTGACTCTCGTTCCCAAATGAATCACACCTGGACCTGGTGACTGTGGTGTTCTTGTAGACTCACATTTACCTGGTGAGTCCGGTACCCACAAGGGCCTCACCTGCATCTGGTGACTCTGGCCTGCAGGTTGGCCTCACCTGGACCTGGTGAGTGGGGTTGCCACCTGGGCCTCACCCATACCTGGTGATTCATGTCTCACGTTGGTCTCTTGGACTGGTGAATCTGGTCCTTACCTGGTCCTGTCCCAGACCCGGGGACTCTGGTCACCACCTGGGCCTCACCTGGACCTGGTGAATCTGGTCCCCATCTGGGCCTCACCCAGTCCTGGGACTTTGTTCCCCACGT